>NW_022987950.1:3221537-3486316 GCF_902827165.1 Trematomus bernacchii
GGTATAAGTGTGTGTTCCCAAAATGAAATAAATGTGTTTAATCTTAATCTCGATGTAGTGCTCAGTGCTGTCGTGTGCACCGGAACACTGCGGTCAACTCAGCCGTCTCTCGCGTTTGCTTGGTCAAATCAGCAGCTCTTCATTTTTGAGTGCGCGATTAATCGCGCCTTTACGTTAATCGACCGAGAAGCGGCACTGACGGTAGTACAAGAGTAAAATAATGCATGTTTTTGTGCTATATTTGAGATAAAATGTTTTACCATAAGTTCTTATGTATTAATCAAAAAGTACACAGTAAAAGTACTTGATTGTACTTGTGCTAGTAGTCCAAGTAGTACTGAGTCCAACAGTATCAAATTTCATGTAGAACTTTTTTGCAAAAAAAATCATTTTTATCCCCTCATCCAATATAGCAGAATACATTAATTATTGTACTGCAGGACGGGAGTTTGACAGAGTATGACTCAAAAAGTACACAGTAAACTAAGGTACCCTCATATTGTATTTGTGTAGTAGATCCCAGTGCAGTGGTTCTCAAACTTTTTCTGTCTGTTTTTGAAAAAAAAAAAAATCACAAACACAAATCGTCACGTAATGGGCCAATTACATTTATTCAAAATACATCAATATGACGTGAGCATTCCTTTCAAAAAAATAAAAAAATCACTTTGCTAGAACAGTGATAATAAAAACAATGCTCCATAAGTCTGTGTGCTCAAAAAAAAAGAATATATAATACAATTGTGCAATCCCTTTGCTAGAACAATAAATTATAATACTTTGCCATGCAAAATGGCTCGTTCCACACACACACAGAGCCGAGCTTGAATGAAACACAGAGACCCAGACGTACTTGTACTGTACTGTATCAAATTATTTCGAATCAATAATTTTCCAAATTGTGATTTAAAAACAAAACATTTCATAACCATTTTTCCTCCTGGTCTCTCTCCGCGCCCCCCACTTTGAGAACACTGTAGTAGTCTAACAAGTAGGCTACTGAGTCCAACAGTAACCCATTTTATTAAGAACTTATGCTAAAAATCATTTGATCTCATCAAATATAGCAGAAGTTGCATAATTTTGTTCTCAGGAGGGGACTTTGAGAGAGTATTACCCAAAAAGTACACAGTAAAAAGTACTTCATTTTATTGTTGGTAGCAGTCAAACTAGGACTGAGTCAAACAGTGTCAGTTTTATTAAGAACTTATGGTGCAAATTATTTGTATCGCAAATAAAGCAGAAAAAACATGCATTATTTTACTCTTGTACTACTAGCGCCAGTGCGCTTCTTCTCGGCGATTACCGTAAAGGCCCGATTAATTGCGCACTCAAAAATGAAGAGCTGCTGATTTGACCAAGCAAACGCGAGAGACGGCTGAGTTGACCGCAGTACCGGAACGGACGACACTATCTTAATATCTTCTGAAAACAAATTCCAGTGTCACACACACACACCCTGGTGACCAAATAGAATAATAAGGCGTAATAATCGGGCAGTTCGATGTGTTTAGGTGTGTGTGTGTGTGTGGTGTGTGTGTGTGTGTGTGTGTGGTGGTGTGTGTGTGTTGTGTGTGTGTGTGTGTGTGTGTGTGTGTGTGTGTGTGTGTGTGTGTGTGTGTTTGTGCATGGCGTGCGTGCGTGTGTGTAGAAGTGTGTGTGGCTATAATGAAGCAGGCCTGCAGAGTGGGCGCTCTTAGCTGTCCTAATGAGAGGTAAAACACAGCGAAGGCTGTGTGTAAAAAGCACATCTCCACTTCCTACTTGGGCGAACCTGTAACTTCTCGTGCGCACGAGAACGTATTGTTGGAGCAGAACACCTATTGTGGTGGCTGATAGCCACCCCCTCTGCTACGCGCCGTTCGTTGGATGAGGCTGAAATCTCTATTAAATAAAGAAAGGAATTGAAAACACCGGAATCAAAAGTTATAACAATTATCTGAGTTTACTTCTGGTAGGAAACCAAACACATATACAAGTTATACAGAGTACTCTCCGGGCTTCAGGTTTGTGATGCGATGCGGATAAAGGTGTCAGGACCAACCAACTCATCAAACAAAAATAAATTGACTTCAGGTTTGTGATGCGATGCGGACAAAGGTGTCAGGACCAACCAACTCATCAAACAAAAAGAAATTGACTTCAGGTTTGTGATGCGATGCGGACACAGATATCAGGACCAACCAACTCACCAAACCAAAAAGCATTTTTACATACAAAAACATCAGTATTCATATCCTTATTTTGGGGGCGGAGATGGGTTGACTTTTCCCCTCCCCTTTTATTCCAAAGCGAATGAGAGAGTCTGTGAGGAGGAGCTGTCTAAGCTGCTCACCTCCCCCAAGTGTTTTTACTGGCTGGATTCACTTCTGGTCGGGTTCAATAGTTCTGACCAGAACGAGAAATTCCAAAGTTTCACAAGGTCAAAAGTCAACCTTTATCTCCGTCCCAATCTTAACTCCATTCCTTACCCATGAGATTTCTTCACATAAACTATCCCCCTTCAGACATTTAAACCTTTCTGCATATATTTAATGAGGTCTTTAACGACTTTAAAAACAACATCTGTTTTTAGGGGTGAAAAGGCCAAGTGTGTGTGTGAAACAGAATCTCTGGGTCAGTGAGTTTGAAAGTAAGAATATAATTTCTATATATATGATTACCCCAAAACCGTTGTGATTACCTATAACAGTTGTGATTACTTAAAACAGTTCAAACAATACATGTTCACTAAAATACAATTCAAAATAATACATGTTTACTTCAATACAGTGTAGAATCATATCTTTTTACTTCAGTATCTCTTGCGCACGAGAAAGTATAATCGATGAGCAAACCATGTCACTTGGCCCAGGTGGTTTCCACAGAAACGGACAAAACATGTGTAACGACCATAAACACACTCGTACCGTCCATAGGTACCGGCGGTCTATCCGCCAAAACAAACTTAAAGGGGACCTATCATGCAAAATGCACTTTTGTACGTCTTTTATACATGAATATGTGTCCCCGGTGTTCCAGGGAACTCACCAAGTGTCAGAAAAACACAACCCTCTCTATTTCCTCCATACCCAAATCTCTAAAAAAGGGGCTGCAACGGATCTGATAAAAACTGATCCAGATTTGAACACTGTCCTGGACGTCAGGACGGTGGCGCTACGGCTATTGGGCCAACTCTCCACCTATCAGGGGAATGTGGGGTTGGGCCACGGCCGGCCATTGCTGCTCGAAAGCGCTGGAGACGCTGTAGTACATATGCCAGGCCTGTAAGTGGCGCTGTAGTCTGCCACAAAAGCAGCGAAGAAGACTTCCCGTGCATGGTTGCCATGGTTACCCTTCTGTTTATTCTCCGCTGTGGCTTTTTTTCTCCCTCCCCGAGGCAAGCGTTTGCTCCTGCTGCTGTATGCAATCCCTCCCCATCGAGGCAAGCGCTGTAATTCTCTCCCGGTTAGTCCACCAGCAGATGACAAAACAACCCACCTCTCCGCCTCTTCCAAGGAACGAGGGGACCGTGCGGCACAGTTTCAGGTTTTCTTTCAACCGGTCAAGATGTCCGTTAAAGTTTAAATCTTCCGGACAAAATTAGAAAAGTGCCGGTCAAAGGTCTTCTTTGTTATTATTGAGCTTCAAAACAAATGAATAACGACTCTATATAATAATATAATAAAACACGGAGGACGGAGATCTATTTTTCTCCCCCTCTTCTGACTTGATCAGAGCACGCTCCCCTCTCCTGCAGGGGGGCGTGGTCAGCTGCACCTCACAGAATCAGCCCCCTGCAAAAACAGGGCTGGAGAACAGCAAATAGAGCGAAATGAGGCATGGCTAAAATGCATGATCTGTTTGGTATTTTGAAAACAGAAACGTATAAATATACCTTATATAGTTATGGCCCTACAATATATCATTTAAATATAGCAATGATAGGGTCCACTTTAAGTTTGTGTCAATCACTTGCACGTCACTTCTGGTATGATGGGCATTCCCTTTCCGGTTTAATTCTCTAGTTTGTTAAAGTGTTTCGGGAAATGTTAAAGTGTTTCGAGACTTGTAAATTTGGTCTCAGTTCTTGTAAAAAGTGTTTCGCTAATGTAATTTTGTTTTATAAAATGTTAATTTGTCTCTAGCTTTGTAAAAGTGTTTTGCAATCTTGTTAATTTGTTTTTGTTAAAGGTAGGGTAGGTACATTTGAGAAACCGGCTCGGGATCGCTAGAATTTGAAAATACACAACCGGAGAAAATCTGCCACTTCCTTATAGAGCCCCTCCTCCAACATACACGAACGCGCACATGACCAATGAGGGCACGAGATAAGTTTGTGCACGAGATGGAAAGGCTGACAGGCAGGTAGGCCATCCAGTTATTTTAGCCGGGCCGGCTAAAATGATTGGTCGTACTTTTTACAGTACTACGGTTTCCACAGATGACATTTTTTTATGGATTTTTTGTCAAAGCACTTAACCTCTTAAGCACGGCGGTCCCCCCATTGGACCCCTCCCACTGTTTTTTTTTTTTCGAGATAATGTCTCAGGGCTTCTTAATATTTATGAAACTATTAATGTGTAGCACCAGATTAACGGGAAGAATCTCAGCTAACTGAAGATATGAACCATTTTTACCAAAACAAAACACAAGTCTCATAAGAAGCGTCTAAATGACCCCTGAGCGAAAAAAATTCTAAACGCACTGCGGCACACAATTCAAGATAAAGAATACCCTTATTACTTATCGTAGCTGCACATACAATATAGCCGATTAAAGCTGAGACTCCACAGTTTATTTAGGTATAGTATCATCACTGAGCGATCCGAACTTGCGAAAGGAGCAAACACAGACATCACAACACGTACCTTTACGGAGCTTTTACGGCAGATCGTCCTCACCGTAGCTGTCAATTAGGTCAAAAGACGTGTTCAATGGCATTAAAACGAAAAACAAAATGCTGGCAACTGTTGATCCATAGGTTGATAATGTACCTGTGCCTTTGAAAAAATTATTTATAATCCATAATTCCATTTTTATGTAAAATTCGGAGCGGAAAAGTTAGCTGCTAATGGTAGCCACCAGAGTGTATGCAGCTTCCGGTTTTGGTAACGCGTCACTCTCACTCCTTATTTGTTAACGTTTTGGTGTGTATATAACTTTCCCTCGATTCCATTGGCTCTAGCGGTTATAAAGAGATTTCATTCATCAAAATCGAGCAAGGGGGGCCAGAGATAGGTCAAATCCACCCAAATGACCCCAGAAGTGGGGTTTTTTGGCTAAATCTTGTTTTGCATCAATCTTGATACAGGGTACTTATTATATGTTGTACTTTGGATTCCTATAGCTTTTAGTCTACTAACCCATCATCCAAGGGTAGTTTTCACTATAAGTAAAAAAGAATATTTGGACGGACACTATAATTTACAGTTTTTTACTATGTAAAATCTGAATTTTCTTTAAAATAAAAAAAACATCTATATTGATTCTGACTTTTCTACATCCAACTCACAGGTTTATCATTACTTTGAGAATAAAGATTATTAATTTAACCCTTTTAGAAGGGAAGATATGGTCATTTGTTCTGGGAATGTCATTTTCGAGCCTGAGACCTGAAAAACAGGCTCAGGGCTTAAGAGGTTAAGATATTCATTGCTATCGGCATGTTAAGAGCATTCCATGGAATATAACAAAAAGTGTATCTCGAGCCGGTTTCTCAAACTTACCTACCCTACCTTTAATGTTAAATTGTTTTTTCTTTGGTAAAAGTGTTTTGCTAATGTAATTTAGTTTTATAAAATGTAAATTTGTTTTATAAAATGTAAATTTGTCTCAAGCTTTGTTAAAGTGTTTCACACTTTGTAATTGTCGATTGCACCTCTCAGCCACCGTACAATCTACCTGCATTGCAATTACTCTAAACGTGTAATAACGTGCTTTAACCAGTAGGTGGTTTGGGTTAAAAAGCTGTCAAGTTTACAGTGTTAATACAATAAAATATACTGCTGTTTCCGGTTTAGTTTACGACGGATATATTTTGTTATCCACAGACGACCACACATATATTGTTTTGATATTTGTAACACAAAAGCGATGGGAAAAACCCACAGCAACACAGAAAAGATGGTCTTAACATGACCCAGCTGTCTAGTTAATAAAAAATAATAACATCAAACAAAATATTACTATTACATTTATTGTGAAATTAAAAAGAACGGTAAAAGAATAGTTTCCGGTCTATTCTGAGGCCCGATCTCTGTAGATAAATAAAGAACTAAGCCAGATGTGTAATATTTAATGCAGCCGAACCATTTATTACAATGCATTAATGTGATGACTTTCAAAGAGTAAAGCAAGCACTAGCTGATCAGTGAAAATGATTTTATCTTTTACGAAACGTTTTTTTTTTATATGGAATACAGTCGGAGGTCAACCAATCACAGAGCTTGAGGACTAATCACGGGGTTTGTCGAGCAAAGCACATGGTGTAGTCTCAAACGATAGCTGAGGATAATGGGTAGTGTAGTGTCTTCGGCCATCCTAAACTACAACTATTTGTTTCTCAGAGTCGAAGGGGAAAAAACACAAAACCATTGTACACAATTTAATCAATGTTGTGTAATTAACAAGGATAATCTGGTGTTTTTGAGTTGATGAGTAGTGCAGATATCACTGTAAAATCAATCGACAGTAAGGAGAATACTTATTTCCGGGTGTAAAATTCTCCGTTATCCAATGGGAATGGACGCTCACATTGCCTTTAACTGCCGCCGACATGGACGGATGCGGTGCTTCCCTGAGCGTCTAATACCGCTGCAGATGGGAATACATTGCAATCAGTTGAAAGCTCTTTGCGTCCATTTATGAAGCTGAAGGAGACTCGGTGCGTCACAACTGCATGCCAAAGGACCCTGACCAAGCGTCGCTATTGGACTATCAGGGAGTGAGACTGTGTTGCTACGACACAACAAACCTCCTTATACAATATCATAACCCAGGACAAGAATCCCCCCCAACACCAAAACCCTGGTAGAAAAGGAAACTATGGTGTACATGGTCAGAAAAAAAACGGTGAAAATAACAATAATACATTTACAGAACTCGTCTCTCATTAGAATATCTCCCATGGATGTTTTGGGATTTTGAAGACTGATATCTGTGAAGGTTGGCTTTCCACTCCCTGAAGGCTTCCATTGAATAAGATCTTACATGAGTTCATATTTGGCGCAGAAACAGTGATTTGGGCACTTACTGACATGGGGGATGTTTTCATATGGAGTAGCCCCCCCAGCGGAGTTCACCCCACTGTGGTCTGCCCTGAGCAAATCTGTGTACAAGTCCAGACTCAACATCTGGTTCTTTCTGAAGTCCTTAAATTAAAGAAGAAAGTTGTAATTGCATTTATGTCCTGGCTTCTTTCCAAATGTAAATGTCCCCTCTGCGGGACGAATAAAGGTATTCTGATTGTGATTGTGATTCTGATTATGAAACATGCTCGGATTTAAGCTCCTGTGGCTCTTTCTTGCATGAAAGATCAAAGCCCCTGCCTTTTTAAGTCTTATTATCATTACTTGATGATCAGTTGTAAAATGGAGAGACTTACCAGGTGTTCCACAGTGGTGCTGGGCTGCATGCCTCAGAGACAGGGACACATCTCAGAGGACGCCATCCAGGCCAAGAAACACGCCTCCCTGACAGGTGAGGGTGAGACGGGGGTGCACCTCCTTCTTAAATGTGAAACCTCAGTGAAATAAGGAACAATTATTCTGATTTTGCTCTGCAATCCCAGCTTTCAAAGGACCCGTTAAGGCATATCATGTTGCCCAATATGTATCAACATGATTATTTTTACGCTTTGGCAACAGCTACCTGAAATAGTCATGCAAAGATAAAGCCCCAATAAGAAGTGAGACCGAGAGAAGGAGAGGGAGAGGGGGGCAGTGGCAGGGGGAGTGATCTGCACTATGTGAAGTGCAGAGGAAGTCACAGTGCGGTAGCATATTGACAGAGGAAATAACGGACACTATGCAGCCTCCACCCAGGAAGGTAAGGTACTGCAGTCTGATATAGAGTTTATATTAATGTAAAGTTCATATTCATATATGGTTAATTTCAACACTTTGTGTCTTACTGCTTTCATCATGCTTCTATACACTTGTCTTTGAAAGTCAATACTTATATGTATAGCAACATCTTTACAACAGCTTTGAGACATAGAGATACAGTAGGTTACATATGTTCATGTTGTATACAGTATATACATATACTTATGGTATTTGAAATATTGAGTTTTGGATAGTAGATATATTTTCTCCTCCCTGCCAGTATTGAACATGTATTGTGTCCCATTGTTTGAATGCTTATTAGAGGACATGAAGCAACTCTGCAAGGCTTTTGTGAAGGTTTTTAAATGAACTTACTGTAAAAGCTCATTTCATATTGTAAGGTATTTCAGACCTTACAGGCTTTAGAGTTAGACTTAATAATATTCAACCTAACTCAAACGTATTGCCAACTGTGTTGCATGTACAGGAAATATAGAGGATACAATTTGTGTTCTCAGACTACAGGTTGTAATACACACTGTGTTCTTTCCATATATGGATAAAATGAAAGCCTTTACTTTCCTTACTTCAGAACACTCACTGAGTCAACAGTCTCATTGTAAAGGCTTATAATTAAACAAACTAACTCAAGATTCAAAGGTTTTATTGTCATATGCACATAAGCTACAGTGTAGAAATGGCAATGACATTCTTCTGACCTGAGCTCCTCCAACAATGCAACATATATAATAAAATACAAAAATACAAATAAAAGATTGTGCAAGAAGTCTACAGTATATACGTGTGAATAGAATATGTACAAGAACAGAATATGAAATTAAATAATGTACATTAAGACAAAATTAAATACGGTTTATTGTGGTGATAACTATTTATATAAATAAACTGATGGAATAGTGAAAGAAGTTCTCCCACAACATTGACTACCCTAGTGTGTGTGTGTGTGTGTGTGTGTGTGTGTGTGTGTGTGTGTGTGTGTGTGTGTGTGTGTGTGTGTGTGTGTGTGTGTGTGTGTGTGTGTGTGTGTGTGTGTGTGTGTGTGTGTGTGTGTGTGTGTGTGTGTGTGTGTGTGTTGTGTGGTGTGTGTGTGTGTGTGTGTGTGTGTGTGTGTGTGTGTGTGTGTGTGTGTGTGCAGGTTAAGGAGAGCCAGCAGATGAAGTTGGTGTTTTCAGAACAGCTGAGCAAACTGCAGGGCAAACAGCATCAGGACACTGAGCTTCTGGAGGAAATCAGGTACAATTGTTGTGACATTTTGAAATGCCTCCATTGATTCTCTGAGAAATGACGTGTGTGTCCCCCCCCCCCCCCCCCCCCCCCCCCCCCAAGGACCTTCAGTAAGCAGCGAGCAGCTATAGAGAAAGAGTACGGTCAGGTGAGTACAGAGGGCTATTCTAGTCCACTATTAGTCCTGTTACTGGAACCATCTTTTTTTACTGGAAATGCTCATGATTTATTGATTTGAGGTCCAATATCAGTACCTGAGTGCTGTGTTGTGACAGAGTGTTGAGTGTGTGTGTGTTGGTATATTAAAACACCAGGGTTAGGCCTTCACGACTAGACACTCGCAACAGTCAACAATTTGAGTGTTGAGCTTTGGACTTTTCTCACACTCAAAGATCGCCATATTGGCTATCTGAGAGGCGAGGACATCCGTGATTGCTGGTGCTGTCAAATAAAAGTGAATAATGTTGGGTATTCTTCACTATTTATATAAGTAGGACCATACTGTTAGAAGTCATCCTAATTGTATTTGGTTGATGAGGAAGTCTGCAGGCATCATGCACCTTGAACAATAGTTCCTAGCTATCTAACAGTGGCGATCGTCCTTTATGGTAAATGCTCAGCAGCCGTGTTCGGTTTCAACAGAGCTACCCGGTTAACATCCAGACACTGCTCCATTGTGTTCCCCGAGTACAACATGGAAGTGTAAAAAGGGAGGTGAGAGGCAGCCTCAGATGTGCCAAGTTCTCACTCTCTGCAGAGCTTCATGTGTTGTTTGCATCATGGTGGAGAATGTGACACATACTGTACATAATGTTGAACTTAAGATGGTGTGTGGTTACAAAGACATGTTAGATCACACTAAGTCACTACTACTAGGTAGTATTATAAAATACTTAAAATATCATATTAACAGATAGAGTTTACAGTTTAGTGAAGGAGAGTTCAGAATGAAAAGCATTGTGGGTACTTCACATCACATCATCATGAGCTGACTGCACTGATTTCATGAAAAAGCCCAATGTGTGTGTTGTTTGAGACACTAAAGAGTTTCTTCATTTGCAGGCTCTTCAGAGGTTAGCTGTCCAGCACCAGAAAAGAGACTGGCAACGAGGAAACACAGATGCCACCGCCTCTGGGTACCACACACACACACACACACACACACACACACACACACACACACACACACACACACACACACACACACACACACACACACACACACACACACACACACACACACACACACACACACACACACACACACACACACACACACACACACACACACACCGTAGCCTTCTCATCAGCAGACATGTGTTTAAAAGCTGCATTGTGGCTATTACCAATATAAAATACTAGTAGCATAATATAATTTAGTGTGGTTTTGGTTTATGTTCCTATTAGTTCTTCAAAGATCGCAATCAGTTTCATTCATTTACTGAAAGGGGATCACTGAGAAGTGTTGAGTGCACTTACAATGGTGATTGTCAGTTCATTGGTGTTGGTGTGTGTGCTTTCAGGAGTGTGTTTGGTGTGTGGCGGTCAGTGGTAGATGCTACAGCTCAGTCTGCCGCATCGCGACTAGCTGCTGCAGAGGAGTACCGCCGCCTGATTGGACAGGTCTCCAGAAGTCTTCGCAATGCAAAGGACATCCGAGCTAAGAGAGTGAGAGACCTGCACAGATTACACATAGTGCTCAAAAATATGAAAACTCTTAGGATCTGTTTAGTTGCATTTCATCATTACAACATACTGAAATTACTGTTTCTATTTAATTGTCAAATACATTTGAACCAAACCTTTGACATGTATGCAAATTGAGTGCGTTTACACCAATTGGTTTGGAGAACATAAACGTAGCTACACCGTAATTTCCTCAGAAGTTGGCTCTAATGGCTGAAATTCAAACGTTAAAGGAGAAAAAGAAGTTGAGAGAATCACAAACAAGCTTTGCTAATTACCAGAGAAAAAATCTTTTGGAATGGGTTTACATTTGGGAAGTTCGAATTGATATTTCATGTCAGTATTAAACGTATTTCATGCTGTCTAGAGAAGAAGACAAATATCCGTGAGGCTGGCAATTAAATGTTCTCCACGTCAGAATGATACAAAACCGTTTTTGCAATTTAGAGTAAGAAGATTTCATCAAAATGTTCCTTTTAAAAAAAAATGTGATTACTAATATGTGAATACGAAAACGGTTGCTGTGTGTGTGTGTGTGTGTGTGTGTGTGTGTGTGTGTGCGTGCGTGTGCGTGTGCGTGTGCGTGTGTGTGTGCAGGGTCTGGAGGGGCTGCAGAGGGTCCAGGGGGAGCTGGTGGATGCTCTGAGGGAGCTGCAGCGCTTCAAGAAGAGCTACCACCAGCTGAGTCACATCACCACTGTCGCCAGAGAGAAGTCAGCTGATGCACAAACCAGGTCACACTGCATCCGTGAAGCAGTATAAACAAAAATGACTTAATGTTAATTCATTAGAAGATAAGTAGCTTCATTTCAGTGTAAATATGTTGTATTTGAATATGTCTGTCAGGGCCAGAAAGAGTGAACATGGGATCTTCCACTTTAAGACAGGACTACAAAAGATGACTGCTAAGGTATGAATGTTATCACATTTTGTATACAGAAATTAGCTACTAACACAGACCAAATTACCATTTTGTCCTGTTTGTACCCTTGATCTGATGTTTGAATATTTCCATATATAAACTGTATATGATATTCCATATAAATGTGACATAGCGGGTCCTATGCTGCAGGGGAGGTTCTAGGGGGGGGGGGCAACAGTGGCCAGTGCCCCTGTAACACTGACCAGGGACCCCCCCTCCAAAAAAAAGGTTACAATATTACGATTTATTGGAACTAAATGAAATCAGAGACCCGGATGTACAGTGGAGATTAAACTGTTCATTACCTTGTAAAATTGTCACTTAAAGTTACTAAAACAAATACTCTAAATGAAAAAAACTACTGAAACAAAGAACTGTAACTTAAATTTACTAAAACAAATACCTTTACAAAAACAAATACCAATTACTGTATTTTATGTTTATTTTACACAATTACTTTATACTGTCTTTGTCTTTTTAACCCGCTTTTATTGTGCCCCTCTCATGAAATAACTGGCCCCAGCCTGGCCCCCCCAATACAATTGGTCTAGAACTGCCACTGCTATGCTGATTCATTTGGAATGCAGAATCCTGTACAATACCTAAAATGTGACAACATTTGCACTTAACCTGATTACAAATGTTATCAAAGTCCAAAATGTAATAACTTGACCAAGAATCAAAGAACATGCCCTGGCTATTGGATTTGAAATGAAAGAATGACTAGAAGGTTAACGTGCATATACTTTGAGCAGCATACATCAAATGAACTTGAATAGAATCTCCTTTGGTCAATTATGTGAAGCTAAATAACTCTTATCTGATTATACATCCATGAGCTAAATATATAAACAAAAACTCAACACTAGCTCAACACTGCATTTAAGTTTTCAATCCCCCAGGTAGAGCGCAGGGATTTGTAGTCTATCTTGTAACAATGTTGTAGTCAATCCTGGAATAATGACGGCTGGGTCTGTAATGTGATGCCACTGCATGGGTTAGAACAAGATCTTTTGTTTAATTTAATTTGTGTCCACTTGACTGTCTCCTCCATGATTTCCTGTTTGTGTTTTTATCATGTTTTGCTGCCTATTAGCGTTTTATTTATTTATTTTTTAACAAATTGTACGGTGTCCTTGGGTGTCATGAAAGGCGCCTAAAAATAAAATGTATTATTATTATTATTATTATTATCTTCCCATATATCTACAATGTCTGTTCCTGTCTTTACCACATACAACAATTTCATAAAAAGTTCATTTAAATGTAATTATATCTTTTTATGAGAAAATGATTTCATCATCAGCTTTAAAAAAAGGAAATTACCCATTCAAAATCTATTTAATTATCAGAAAATAGTTCATGGTATTTATTTAAATAATTCATGGTATTTATTTTAGCGCTTTTCCAAGTGCTAAAAGCGCTTTACATTACATATTACATACTGTATATTACACATGTAATACATTGAGTGGACAAAACCCACAGGAGCAATTTAAAGATGGTTATATGTTGGTCCCTTTTGCATTAATAATGGGTCATATTTGTTGCATGTTTCACTTTAACAAAAAAATACAATCAATAGGCGCGTTCACACCGCAGTACTTTTCCCACTTTAGTTCCGATATAGTTCCGAAATGTTGCGTTCACACCAAAAAAATCCGGAACTAAAATTAGTTCATGAGAACCTTTTTACCCCCTTATCTGTACTTAGTTCATCAGAACTAAAGAGTTCTCATGAACCAATCAAAATGTTCCTTTAAAAAAAAATGTGATTACTAATATGTGAATACGAAAACGGTTGCTGTGTGTGTGTGTGTGTGTGTGTGTGTGTGTGTGTGTGTGTGTGTGTGTGTGTGTGTGTGTGTGTGTGTGTGTGTGTGTGTGTGTGTGTGTGTGTGTGTGTGTGTGTGTGTGTGTGTGTGTGTGTGTGTGTGTGTGTGTGTGCAGCTCAGCGCCAGGTTGAGGGAGTGTGACGATCGTCTGACTGAAGCTCGTAACGAGTATCTGCTGGCTTTATCAGCAGTCAACGGCCATCACCAACACTACTATTCCAACGACTTACCACACATTATGGAGGTAAAACACTCTCACACACACACACACACACACACACACACACACACTCTCACACACACACACACACACACACACACACACACACACTAAAAAGGGAAGCTGTAAATCTGATAAAGCACTGACTTTTACAAACAAAACATATCACACCCTTATTCTTATAATTATCTTTCATAAATTACACTGGTAAAAAGGTCCACAGCTGATTCGCTGAAACAATGTGAAAAGTGTGTGTGCAGTACATTTTAAACCTATTAACAAGTTAGGAGAATTCTGGTCTTAAATGTACACAAAAGAGGCCCTTTAAAGATTTATGGGTATTTGATGAATTATCAATTTGTTCTTAGCTCCACTAAGCTATACTACAACTGCATCCGTTCAGCAAACCTGTGTTGTACAGTGACAATAAATGAACCTTGATAATATGTTAAAGCATTATTAGGTGAATATTTTGTGAAAACGTTATTTGAAATATAAAAAAATGACTCATGACTCTCTATTTCCCCCCTTAGCAAATGGACGGTGATGTTTATGATGACTTGAGAGGCCACTTCACCCTGCTGTGTGGGACAGAGATGGACACTTGTCTCAGAACACACAAACAGTTCAGCACCATATGGGACAGTGTTGCTAAGGTATAAGTCCATGGAGTGTTACATTGAAGTTATCATAACTCTCAAGTTTAAATAACCAAATAGTTGACAGTAGGGATGTCCCGATCACCTTTTTTTGCTCCCGATCCGATTCCGATCATTTGATTTTGACAATCTGCCGATACCGATTTTTCCCGATCCGATCTTTATGCAATGCATTAAGAGAAAAAAAAGGAGAAAAGCATTCAAGTTGTCCCTTAAACCCCACGTTCTCCACCACAGATAACGGCTGGTCATCCAACGCGATGAATTCAGCTATCTTGGCTGTTATTTTTTGGCCTTTTCACTGTTCTGGGGCAGTTTCTCTTTCCTTTTAAAAGTCTCTGAAAGTGTTGGTTGTTGGTGTTTGTTTCTCAGGTGGCGTATTAGATTGGTCGTGTTGAACGTAGCTCTGTTCTTTCCACCACGTGGAACCTCCGCCTTGCAAACATTGCATCTGGCTGTTACACTGCCTTCGCTTTCAATTTTATAATACTTCCAAACTCCTGACATTTTCTCTGTCCCGACTCCCGAGTCACCAGCTGAACGTAGCCTCTCGTTAGCTTACTGCTACTATTAGACACTGCGCCCACTCTGTTGCCAGATTTGAGAGAAATAAGCAACCAGGTCTATGAAAACAAGCCCAAAAGAAGCAACACATACATGATGTTGTGTAATTTTAAACCAAAACTAAGGCCTCAGGATGACTTTAAGATGTGAACATGGTCATTTTTGTTTTGTAACATTAAATAAAATAAGAAAAATATTTTATTAAAAAAAAAAAAAAAAAAAATCCCGATTTTTTTCTCCCGATTCCGATCTTTTGAAAATCACGTGATCGGCTCCGATCCCCGATCACGTGATCGGATCGGGACATCTCTAGTTGACAGCCGTATTGTAGGTTCTCAAATCAAATCGAATTCTACATGCCAAGTATCCCACGGTGCCCTCTGAAAAGCCAGACATAAGACATGTCTCACTTTGCTCTGAAAAGACGGGGGTGGGGGCAGAGGGGTCACAGGGAGGTGGGGAGACGGGAAGCAGGAATGTGGAAACTTGGAAATGAAGATAAATTAAACATGAAAGAAAACGTTGAAATTAAGGAGAACAATTTGAAGATATATTTTTTTAATCTTGAGGGAAAAGAGCGGAGCAATAGCTTAACAAGTTTGTTCAAGTTTTAAAAGGAACAGAAGTTTACAGATTGAAATTCAACACATACTTAAAATGTCTGCACTAATGTAGCAGCTGAGTGAAATCTGAGGTTGAAGATGCGAGGGGGAAGAAAACATTTTACACCTTGGTTTTCAATTTTGTAATGTTACAAAATAATGTTGAGTGAAATATTGAGATTTTGTCCACCCACCTCTAAATATTTGTCTTCAATTGGAACAGTAGCAGGTATTGGTTTGTTTGTAACATTCATTGGTTGCTGTGTTTTCAGGTGACCAGAGAGAGAAATGTGCTGCAGTTTCTCCAAGAGTCTGTCTCCTTCAGCAAAACACCTGAATTCACCTTCCAGCCCGCTCCAGGTGACAAGGTGTGTGTGTTGGGTCTGTGTGTATGAAGTCTCATCTTTAGCATTTAATTGTACCTGCCTTTTTAGTGATAAAACACATTTTAAATCGGCTCTTTTGTGCTTTTTATGGGTTTTCCTCTCCTGTTGTGTGTTAAAGGTTTTTGTGCATGTAAATGGTCTGCAAAGGCTCAAATCCCTGTGTTCCCTCCAGAGGGAGTTTATCTCCCTTTCACTCAGGACTTTAATTTCGTTGTTTACTTCTGTAACATAGTGACATCGCTTTATAACACTTGAGCTTCTATTGGCTAGCGCTCCAACACATTTTAGGCTAAGGGGCGGGACATCTCTAAGCGGTTGACCAATCACAACAGAGCCGGCCAGCTAACCAATCAGAGCAGGCGGGGCTCTGGTTTCAGACAGAGGGTGAAAAGAGGTGCTGCAGCACATGCAGTATGAGAAAAATAAAGAGCTTTTTGAACATTAAAGCAAGGTCACAGTAGAGACACTACATACTGATATGAACCTGAAGATGAGCAGAATAGGGCACTTTTAAGTCAAAAAATGCATTTTCATAAAATATCATAATTGAGTTACATTGCACGGGTCCATGTGTGTGCATGGAGGGGTGGACCTAATCACCTTGATAGTATACATTATAATATATTGCAGTCCAGTGCAACATCTGTGATATAAAATACATACAAATATTCACAGAGGCTGTTGTATTGACACTAAGCTGATGTATACTGGAACACAGAATAGAGGGATGTGTGACTGTGGTGTGTTCAGGTGTCCACTCTACAGGAGCTCAGCGCTTCAGAAGCAGACGGCTGCCTGGTGAGGGAGGCTAAGAAGTGGGCTACAAAAGCTGCCAAAGACTACAAGATCATCACACACGGAGAGAGAGTGAGTCTTTGTTCAATTATGATTATTATTTCCTGATTCACGTGATTTGGGCAGGCCATACAAAATAAATGTATATTTACCTCTTTCTATGTTTCTCTGTCAGGCTCTGCAGACGTTAGAGAGTCGGTTGAAGCTCTTATCTGGGGACACGTGCCTCAGTGTAGAGCAGAAGATAGCAGAGGTGCAGGACAGTGTGAGGAAAGCCAAGGTACTTGATTCACCCTAAACACCTAGGCTATTTAAGATGACCATTAGTATCCCTGAGGGGGAATTAAGTTCTTCAATCTGGTGTTATTTTACAATGACATACTCAAAAAGCTCACGGAAAAATCTCATGCAAATTAGAGACTTTACCGTCATCCTTCTCTATACAGCGCTGTACAGGTCATATATAATTTAGGGTTAGGGTTAAACCTAACCTATATTAGGTTTGTGTGTGTGTGTGTGTGTGTGTGTGTGTGTGTGTGTGTGTGTGTGTGTGTGTGTGTGTGTGTGTGTGTGTGTGTGTGTGTGTGTGTGTGTGTGTGTATTTGTGTCTAACTGGCTGTCTTCCTCTCAGCTAAGCAGGCTGAAGGCAGAGGCTCGTCTGGCTCTGCTGTCAGACTGCGTCACAGGAATCGAGCAGTGGCTTCACAACGCCATGACCCAGGCAGAGGAGGAGCTGGAGAGGGAGAGACGCCTCAGTGAACAGAGGAAGTCTACTGAGGACTTTTCAGTATGCAAACTCACACACACTAAATCAATTTAGTGCCCCATTAGTTATATAGCTTATACTACTATTCATCGGAGCACCAAGTGATTTACTAAATGTTTTGTAATATGGTTATTGTGGGTTTCGAAGGAGAGGGAATGATCGATAATGTCACCAATTTTAAGGATGGGTGTGAAAGCAGGAACAGTGGAGCCATCAATACAGACATTGTGGCAGAATGTAATGAGTCATTTAGGTTCCAATTGTTCACTGTTGAGTTTGTGGAAGTTAGATTGTATCCAGGTTTGTATAACTCTTAGTCAGTTTGTGAGGCCAGAGTGAGTGGCCTCAGGGATAGATTTGGTGGAGCTGGGTGTCGTCGGCATAACAGTGGAAATAAAGGCCATGGTGGGGTATGATGGGACCAATGACTGGTTTGTAGAAAACAAAAAGGAGGGGACCAAGCACTGAACCTTGGGGAACACCTTGAGAGGCTGGGGCTGTGTAATATAGCGTTCCCTCCGGACGCAATGTGAATATTTGCATCGCTCTAATCGCTCTAATCGCTCGAGTTTCAGCACGGCTGTCAACTGTCTTTACTCGCGTCATTCAAACAAGACGCGCTGGTGAGGGGGCGGGGCTTATATCCATGTAGATACAAAATTATGCCAAACTAATAACATACTGATACCGGTTTGTAAAAACCATGAATTGAAGCTTTGACAAGTGTGCATACAAGACGGCAGGCTAAACACTTTTAAAATGCGTGAATGGAGATCGGATCGATCAGGCTAAGCTAAGGTTGTAGCTGCTCCGTCCACACTCACAACAACGTCATACAGACAGAAATAAAGCACCGACTTTTCTCCAGTTTCTGAACAGATATGTGGAGCTGTGAGCTCTAAGTGCTAACACCTAACGGCTGATATTTTGGTTTTCTGATTCAACGTCAGTGACGGCAGGCTGAGATCCTCACTGCTGATTGGATTACGCAAGAACACTTCACGCAAATGTGACGCTCGAGTTGAAAAAACTTGAGGGTCTGATGGTGCGTTCACACCGACGAATTACGCAATTTACGCGAATGATGCGAATGACGCGACTGTCGCACCAATCGCATAATTCGACGGTGTGAACGCACCATCAGAGTTAGATGGAGCTTTATGGCAAAAATATTTATATTATATATATTTGCTGTTATATGAACTCAATACCTGTTGATAGAAACATTCAGGGTAGGATTTGTCATTTTCGGGGATTTATTGATTAAAAGACAACATATATTTTTTTCAGACATTTCTTAAAAATAAGATCCTGTCTGAAAACATGAAAACCATGGAGAGATGAAAACATTGTGGTTGTAATTAAAATATCATTCTTAAATTTCCTCGGCGAGTGAGGTGGGTTGTGGGTCTCTTATTTAAAAAAGAAAAAGGTGACAATCATATTGAGAAAAATATGTGAGATACCTTGCCCACTCTCACTGATGTGTTTAATGTGTGTTTTTTTAGGAGGATGAGTTTGAGCTGACTGACTTTGAGGACTATGATGATGAGAACGGAGACATCTTTGCAGACCCAGTGTCAGCCTCTGGAGTGTGTATCTACCCGGCAGCCTGCAGAGTTATCTACAACTACCAGGTAGAAATCAGATTATCAAACAGGCTTTATAAGTGCTTATCGTCAGACATTAACTGTGCCTGCTCAGCTGTAAAGTAGCTGCTCACCCCTGTGAAACTCCTGTATTTTGTGTCCCATGCAACACATGGGACGTCCTCCACCTTTGTGGAGCTTCTTGTTCTTACATCCCCTGAACTCTGCCTAGAGATCCTTTTCTTCTTGAATTCCTTTTTTTGGTGATCACTGCATGGATAGATGATAACATCTACAATAGGGTTAGTATGCTGTACTAACAGCAGTGGCTCAGTCAGTAGGGGCTTGGACTGTGAGCCGTAGGGTTGCCGGTTCAAGTCCCCGACCAGACCTAAATATGGAGTGTGGACTGCTACTTGGAGAGGTCCTAGTTCACCTCCTGGGCCCTGCCGTGGTGCCCTTGAGCAAGGCACCGGACATCCCCACAGCTCCCCGGGAGCTGTACAATAGCTGCTCACTGCTCCTAGTACTAGACTCCTGGTACTAGGATGGGTTAAATGGAGAGAACAAATTTCACTGTGTGTGCTTTGTGCTCTGCATGTGTGACCATTAAAGAGGGTTTCATCCCTCCAATTCTATAATTCTATCTCTACTCTAATGACCCACATGCATATAAATGATGTCCACGAATATCGCCCCTTATATATTATATCAATCCAGCAAGTTGGATTTAGATCTTTTCCATCTGCAAAAAAAAGTAGATCAAACCTTCTTTAATTTTTGAGTTAGGGCTTTACACGGTCCCATTTAGATCTTCCTACATGCTTGGGAAATCAACACAACCACAAAATTATCAAATATTTAAAATGATAACTTGATTTTTCTATATTATCTGTCATGACAGTTTAGGGAAGTAAAGTGAGGTACCAGTCCAGAAAATGTGGAGAACCCTAAATTACATAATAATGAAATCAGTGGGGTGAAGGAGAAACAATTATAAATCAGCGGCTGCCGGCAGATTAAAAACCATTCTTCGTAGTTTGATTTGTCTAAATAGAACATATCCAGCATGTTGTAAAAGGACTTGTTTATCGTACACAGTGTTGATCTTATTTGAAATCAGTGGAACCTGTTGGTAAATTCAGAGAAGATACAGGATGCTATATATTGAGATTTTCAGAGATTATATAGATTATATTATATAGAGATATAGAGATCATTTGGAGATTTATTTTTGCAAATGTAGTAAACCAAGGCCATAGACAGTTCTATATAATTTGTAGTACTGTAGGTGGATCATTTTAGAAAAATTGATAATGAAAAAAGCATGTTATTTCCTGTAGGCTAGCCAGCTAGATGAGCTGTCAATCATTGAAGGGGAGGAGCTTCAAGTGGTTGAGGATGGAGACATGGAGGACTGGCTGAAGGTAATATCATGTTCTAACCTTAGTTATCCGAGAGAATAAATGATCTCTCTAATCTGTTACATATTCCATATGCCTCCTGGAACTGGTCCCAGAGCAGCCTGAAATCAGAGGCCTGTACGACGAAGCCGGTTCAACATAACCTGGATATGTTTGAGTTACCCGGTTTACCTAATCCAAAACAAACGCGCTCTCGCTAAGCGGTCCTACGATGCTGGTTATCAACTCGTTAACTCAAGCCAGCTTTGCCCTATATAGTTAGGTGCGCGTTCACATGAAAGGGGTGGTATTTGGAGCATTCGACCAATCACAAACATGCAGGGCCGCCCCTCCCTACAGGCCGATCACGCAGACTGCATGGGGCCTCACCTCGCGGAGGGGGCCTCAGCTTGCGGAGGGTGCTTCATTTTGCGGAGGGTGCTTCATTTTGCGGAGGGAGCCTCATCTGAAGTGCAAATGCGGCGCACCTACAGTGTAAGCGCCTTATGAGGGCCTCATCATATAACTTTGCGTGGGGCCAAAATCGTATATTTTCTGCACATCCATGACATCGTTTCACATTGTGAGGTGACACAGAATCGATGGGTACATACATTATCACTCCATGATACGAACTCGCGACTTTATAAACAAAAACAGACATCAAAATATGTGGCGCTAGGTAGCTAAAAACGCTAACATGGCTTACCTGTCTCGTAGTCTGGTCAAAAGTGGTCTTCAATGGCATTAAAACGATAAAAACGCTGCTGAAGTTAATCCATAGGTTAATCCAATGTGTCTGTGTTCCTTTGAAATGATTTCTGATAATCCATGAGCAATAAAACCCCCATTTCCACCCAAATCACCTCAGAGGTGGAGTTATTTTTGCTAAACCTCTCTAAAAAGGTCAAATGTCACTTGTTTTGCATCAATCTTGATACAGGGTACTTATTATATGTTGTGCTTTGGATTCCTAAAGCTTTTAGTCTACCTTACCATCATCCAAGGGTAGTTTTCACTATAAGTAAAAAATAATCTTTGGACGGACACTATCATTTACAGTTTTTTACTATGTTCAATCTGAATTTTCTTTAAAATAAAAAACATCTATATTGTTCTGACTTTTCTACATCCAACTCACAGGTTTATCATTACTTTGAGAAAAAAGATTATTAATTTAACCCTTTTAGAAGGGAAGATATGGTCATTTGTTCTGGGAATGTCATTTTCGAGCCTGAGACCTGAAAAACAGGCTCAGGGCTAAACAGGTTAACAGGTTTATGATATCACTGCCCCGTCTAAGACACGAGTGGATCTGACTTTAATTACATTTGACTCGAGTGTTTCGTCAACTTAATGTGTTGCTTAAAATAATACTTCTGCATACAGTATGTGACACTGTGAGTGTTGCACGGCCAGATACGGCTCAAGAAGCTGACTGAGATAAGGAAATAGGCCTAGGCTATATGATACATTATGATGTGATATGATATGATATGAATGATAATGGGACACATCGCCGTCTGCACTCACAGTGCCGCGGACTGTACTTAATGTTACTTTGATCCGGTTGCTTATGTTGTGTCAGATATTTAAGTAAGCTTTCTTAACGCTAATGTTATAATAGTCAGATTGCTCTGAAGATGGGAGGGGATATTCTATTCATTTCACGTTCACACAGTCGGTGATTTTTGCCGGCCGTCTTTCCTGCAACGGCAGTTTTTCTGTATTTCCTTTCTCCTGTAATATGACTTGATCGCTTTAAACTCCGCACACTGAGCTCTGATTGGTCAGCAGGCGGTGCTTTCACTGACTTGATCTCTTAGCCTGCAACCTAACCTGCTCCGGACCAGGTTAGCCGCTCAGCATAAGTTACCATGGAGATCTAGCCCGCTAAGAAGTGAACCAGCGTTGTAGGACCGGAAACCCCAAGTTTTCCCTGAAGTTAGCTCGCTAGGCGAAAATCGTACAGGCCTCTGGAGACTCTCTTCTTTAAGGCAATTAAGGTTACAGTGTAACCTTTTCTCTATTGTATCTACACTTTGTTACATATTCCATTTAAAGACATCTCTTAAATCCTCTCCACACCTCATTGGGACAGCCCTTGATAAGGGCTTGCCCAAATGACTGGATTTGATACGGATAAATAACAACACTATAGGCACCACAAACTGCCTTCATCATCATCACTATCCAGCAGACTTTCCTGTCTCTAGCTCGGTCGGCAGAAAGGGGAGGATTTTCTAGGCTGTTAGCCCTGGAGGTGTGGGCAGAGAAAGTTAGGACAGCAGAGTGTTGTTTTCAACTTTAATACAGTGTATTTAGTCTTACAACAAAGCTTATGCCTTTTTGATGACTCAGTGTTGCAATGCAATGAAAGACAAGATTTTAGGACGTTACTGTTACAACCCAGACTAGCACATTACCTGGTGACCGCTATCGCTCCATTCAGGGTCTTACCACCTCAGGCATATACTTATTCACATCAGAGATGCAGGCGACCTGTAAATCCACTTGTTGTCCACTGTTGACTCTCCTTGTCTCTGACCAGGACAGGCCTCAGCAGGCCAGTTAGCACAGGAGAATTCCTCAGACATATGGAATATGTAACAGCTGCTTTGCTGTTTGTTATGTCATATCAGGACATTATCAGACATTTTTACACGGCTTAGTTGAATACTAGATTCTGATTGGTCAATTCAGAACACGTGACACATTGTTAATACAGTAGTACAGACCGCTGTTAAGGACTATAATGACCGTGGGTGTTTCTCAATCGCGAGTAAAGCTGCTTCAGAGCCACTATTTCAAGCATACTACGTCATCGAGTGCCGCCGAAGTACTGTTCCAATCTCCAGCATACTTGGAAATCTACCGAGCCCGGCGTACTCCGTTTGGAGAAATATCGAGGCTGCACATGAGTAGACTCCGCGTCCTTAAAATCCCCACAATGCTTTGCGCACGGACCAATTTCCCCAAATCTGTGATGGAAAATGTAAGGCGGGGCCTCTCATATGACGCACACCTGCACACTTGCTAGCCTGTTCCACTCTTTGTTTTCCGAATGCCAGGAAGTATTCTTGCCTCGCTTCTGAAGCAAGATGTGCTACCAAGCAAGCGTTCTCGCGATTGAGAAACACCCCGTTGCTGAGGAGGATCAAGGGAGAGAAAGTAAAAGAGGTTAAAAGGCGGAGTGCTGGACGTCAGATAAATCACCAGAAGAAGGCAGACAGGAAGTAAACACTAACAGGAACACGGTATGGGCTCTGCAGTGTGTTCAAGGACTTGTTAGTGGATCAGAAACTGTGAACAGAGTTGGACAGTGCTGCCGTAAAGTTGTTGTTGTCGCAGTTCCAGCCGTTGGTGCGCCGTGGAACGGATATATATTTTTTCTTAGCGGAAGAAATACGATCACTTTTAAGTCAATAAAATAATTTCAATTAATATTGGGAGTTGAGTCGTTAGTTTGTTTAGTATCTGGCCGTGTAAAAAGAAGGATAATGTGCAGCGACTTGGTCATTATGGGGAAAAGAACACCCTTCAGGCTGATCAGGCAACCCTCGCTGCACATTATCCCATACTTATCAGCTTTCAAGAGCTTCTACTTTGAAGAGTGCATGTTTTCCAGTGTGTAATCTCATCTGTATCTCTGTAACACCTGTTCATGTGTCCAGGTGTGTAACTCGTGTGGTCAGGTGGGGTATGTTCCTGAGCGCTATGTGCAGTTCCTCTGTCTACCAGCAGAGGGCGCCTCTCATCTCGAGGGTTCTTTCAGCTCCATCTCATCCAGCGGGACCAAAGAGAGGGCAGGGAGCAGAGGTGTGACAACTTTGATAACCCCACAACAAGTGATTTTTAAAATGTCATGTGCTTGTGTGTTTTTCATCCAGTTTGACTTGAATCCTGTGTTAGGTGTAGCCAGAGCTCTGTACTCCTACCAGGCCCAGAGTGCAGAGGAGCTGTCCTTCCAGGAGGGAGCGCTGATCCACCTGATCCGCTGTCGACACGCAGAGGTGAGCGCACTATGTACCAGCGAGGGGCCGAGGCCTCAGAGAAAAGCAGTCCTCTTCTTCATTTAGACAAATAATCTTTGCAGACTTCAAAACCCCACAATCCATTGGGTGTTTCTCAATCGCGAGTACGCTTGCTTGGTAGCACATGTCTGCCGAGCATCTTGCTTCAGAAGCGAGGCAAGAATACTTCCTGGCATTCGGAAAACAAAGAGTGGAACAGGCTATGCGTCATATGAGAGGCCCCGCCTTACATTTTCCGTCACAGATTTGGGGAAATTGGTCCGTGCGCAAAGCATTGTGGGGATTTTAAGACCGCGGAGTCTACTCATGTGCAGCCTCGATATTTCTCCAAACGGAGTTAGATGGTAGATTTCCAAGTATGCTGGAGATTGGAACAGTACTTCGGCGGCACTCGATGACGTAGTATGCTTGAAATAGTGGCTCTGGAGCAGCTTTGATTGAGTGATTGAGAAACACCCATTGTGTTCAGAAAATGTCTTCACTTCTGGGCTAGTCCCTGTTCCACACCATTTTGTAACTCAACTGAATACACATCACGTATTTTTCACAAGATATATAAATACTTCAGACTGCAGGAGTTCCTGAGGTTATGTTGATGCTTGCGCTCGAGACTGTTCTTTTAGGCACGCTGTATAACTGATCTTGTGAAAATGTGAAACGTTTATTTGAGCTTCCTCCCTACTTTAAAAAACATATTCGTACTTGAAATATGCAATGTGTGTGAGGAGTTTGTGATTGTTTGGCTTAAGATGTCTCTTTCTACCATTTATATAGCTTTGATCTCTCCCTCGCTGCAACCAATGCAATTATCTTTATGCTAATGAATGTGCAATCACATCACAAATATGCCAATGATCGTGTCAGATCCTCTGGCAACATCAAGCAACTTTTGGAACTAATGCTACATTTGTTGGAAAAGATTTTGAAGCACTCACTGTTCCCAATTTGGAAAAGTAGGTGACTGCCCCCTAAAGTTGGAACGCCAACTGGGAAACAGATCAACATGTAAATTTGTAATATATAAATAAGTAATCCGAATACAGTTACAGTTACGTGTCTTAAAAAAGTAACGTAATCAGATTACTTTTAGATTACTTTTGGATTACTTTATTTCTCCATCACAGATGGGTATGTTTTGGTGTACAGGAGACACAAAAAGCAAAAGGAAACTGAACGTGTTGTTACTGTTTTAATGGCTTATCAAGAGCACAACTGAAACATAACATCTGAAACGATGTAACAACATAATACACTTTTTGGGGATGCAGCTTGGGATGTGAGGAGTGAGGGACACGGCTTAGAACGGGCGTGTCGCCTTCTGTCCTGTCAGTGTTGGCAGGACATGAATTAAAATGTCGAACTCGGACTTCATTTTAAGGACATTTCGGCCACGGGTGTAGAGCTATATTTGTTTAAGCACCGGATTGGGAAAACAGGAGAGTGTGTGCACCAGTCTGCCTTGATCTATGAATTCATGTCCGTGACACTCACAGTATCTGCTGCCCACAGCTGTTTTATAGAAGGAAAACCTCCTTCACTTCATGAAATCTCTGCAGCACCAGGAGGCAGCGGGAGGGTTAACTCAGCCTCTGAGAAGAGGAGCGCGCAGTGCCTTTCACGCAACGCCTTCACTGTGTTTACCTTCAGAATCATTAGAAAGGCTAAAGAGCGACCGCAGGCTGATGTGTTTTAACCACACACACCTCTACACACACACACACACACACACACACACACACACACACACACACACACACACGATTTAAACGCAGACTTTTGTTCCTCCATGTTTTGTTGTTATTGTTTCACTGAGTGGACCCGCACATTTTGTTCAAACGCTCCCTTTTTTGGTCCATCTGCGGCGGTAATAGGTTTTGTGCGCTGTGATGATTCGGCTGTACCTTTTGTAATTAATATGAAATGTTGTGAGGAAATCTTTCCACCAATAATTCCAATAAGTAATCCAAAATGTATTCACTTCAGGTTTACGAAAGTAACTGTAATCAGATTACTCGATTTTTGTATTCTGATTACGTAACGCCGTTACATGTATTCCGTTACAACCCAACCCTGCACATACATTCACCTTTTACATACATATATTTTCACTCTTATGGTGCATTCACACCGGACGCGATGCGATGTTTGGGGGCGGCGCGATTACATGTAAAGTCAATGCAGAGACGCGGGCAGACACGAATTCGCTCCGACGGCGAGCATGAAGCGGTGGACGCGGCGCGAATCACGCGATCGAGGCGATTGAACGGTGCCGCGTCAAATGCGAGAGTTCAATTTTTTCAACTCGATCGTCAAATTCACGTGACGCGTTCTCGCGGAAGCCAATCAGCGGTGAGGATCTCAGCCTGCCGTCACTGACGTTCAACCAGAAAACATCAGCCGTTAGCTGTTAGCAGTTAGCACACGGAGCTCACAGCTCCTCATATCTGTTCAGAAACTAGACAAAAGTTAAACAAGTACAAACCATAGACTGTCTGTGTCATGGTGAATACAGTCGCTGCTTTATTTATGTCTGTAGGCCGTTGTTATGAGTGTGGAATGAGCATAGACAACGTTAACTTAGCCTGGTCGACCCGATCTTCATTCAGAAAACAAGCATTTTAAAAGGTTTTTCTCCTGCCGTCTTGTCTGCAGACTTGTCAAAGCACTAATTCATGGTTGTTACTAACCGGTATCAGTATGCTGTTACTTCGGCATCATTTAGAAACGTGTATTACAATTTAATCACGGTAAAATATGTTGATTTTGTTGTAGTTGTAGCTCCCTAGCCAGCGCGTCTTGTTTGAATGATGCGAGTAAACACAGCTGGCAGCCGCGGTGAAACTCGAGCGTTTAGAGCGATGCGATAGGAGCGATTAGAGCGAAGCGAATATTCGCATCGCGTCCGGTGTGAACGCACCATTACACACATACATTCTCCTTTTACATACATATATTTTCACCCTTACACACATACATTCTCATTTTACATACATACATTTTCACTCTCACACGTATATATTTACACTCACACATTCATACATTTTGCTCTCATATTATCATATTTCAATACACACATTCATATATTGTCACTCACATATTTATACATTTTTCACTCACACATATACATTTTGCTCTCATGCACATTCATTCAATGTTTACATGAAGGCAGGTCATCATCGCGCTGTGATTGGCTCAGAAGGTCGAGCGGGGTGGGGTCATGTTCAGAACTTCGGATTCAAATCAACATGATGGAGGGAGATGAATCCGTTTATTTTCGGACCATTTGTTTTTCTTTATAAAAAAAGTAAACGGAAGAGCGTCTGCGAGGCGTTTTTGCTTTTTGTTTTTTACCTTACTAAATGGTCTGAGGGGCGCGAAACTCGCGGAAGTGATTTCAAAACAAAGGCACTCGTTTGCTTGGAACGGTGATAATATTATAAACATGGTGGATTTTGCGATCACAATGAAAACTGCCAAGACACACATTGAGCCCAGATATATAAACCTATGTCTAAAATGGACAACATTGTTAGGAGATTTAAACTATACAGCGATTCTGCACTGCGGTCAACTCAGCCGTCTCTCGAGTTTGTTTTATCCTCAGATAGTGGTTTGTTTAAATAACTAGTGACATTTTAATAAGTATTGCAAAAAAGGGCTCCAAAAAAGGCATATATATATAACCTGGCCGGCTTAGCCAGTCTGTATTTCTTCAAGCACCACAAGATTCATAGTTTATAAAGTAAGTACACAGTAAAAGTACTTCATACTACTTGTGGGGGTAGTTTCACTAGTACTGAGTCCAACAGGATCAATCTCACGAAGAACTAATGGCAACAAAAAAGAATTCCCTCATCAAACTTAGCAGAAGTGGCTTGATTTCGTTCTCAGCAGGGGACTTTGACAGAGTATTTCTCAAAAGATACACAGTAAAAGTACTTAAATGTATTGTTAGTAGCAGTCAAACTAGTACCGAGTTCAACAGTGTCAGTTTTATTAAGAACTTGTGGTAAAAAATATTTGTATCACTCGTCAAATATAGCAGGGAAAAAAATGAAGAGCAGCTGATTTGAAAAACAAACTCGAGAGACGGCTGAGTTGACCGCAGTGCAGAATCGCTGTATAGTTTAAATCTCCTAACAATGTTGTCCATTTTAGACATAGACTTATTATATTTACAGCCCTTAATAACATTCATTTTCTGGGCTCAATATGTGTCTTGGCAGTTTTCGTTGTGATCGCTAAATTCACCTCGTTTATAATATTATCACCGTTCCAAGCAAACGAGTGCTTTTGTTTTGAAATCACTTCCGCTAGTTTCGCGAGTTTCGCGGCCCCCTCCCCCCTCGCTCCAATGACCATTAGACCATTTAGTAAGGTAAAAACACAAAAAGCAAAAAGGCCTCTCAGACGCTCTTCCGTTTACTTGTTTAATAAAGAAAAACAAATGGTCCGTAGATACACGGATTAATCTCCCTCCATCATGTTGATTTGAATCTGAAGTTCTGAACATGAGCCTGCCCCGCTCGACCTTCTGAACCAATCACAGTGCGATAATGACCTGCCTTCCGTTTCAACCATACTCCTTCCGTTTCCACTATACTTTCTCTCACACATACATGCATTCTAGTCAGGGGCGGACTGGCCATCGGGACGTTCGGGACGAATCCCGATGGGCCGGTACTGAAGTGGGCCGGTCGGACGATGTGGGCCGCTCGGATAAGTCACTAGCACCCGTCCCCCGTCCCCCGTCGATAATTTCCTCGCGGTATTTACTTGCGGCACCGAGGTGGGCCGCTCGGATAACTCACTAGCACCCCCCCCCCCGTTGATAATTTACCGAGGTGGGCCGGCGGTACCGAAGTGGGCCGGTTAAGAGTCCCGGGCTGATTTGTAGTCCCAGTCCGCCCCTGATTCTAGTGATGGGAATTCCAGCTCTTCTTGGTGAGCCGGATCATTTGGCTCGGCCCACCAAGACGAGCCGGCTCTTTCGGGTCCCAAACGGCTCTTCTGTTTACCTTTTATAATTCAATCAAATGTAGCCCTGTTTTGACTAATGATTAATATGTGTACACATATCACTTAAATTATTCAATACATCCTTTGTATTCAAAAGTAAAAATGACATGTTTAATATCAATTATTTGCTGCATGTGGCCAATTGTTTTCATTGCATTTACAGACCCTTGTAACTCTCTGATACCACCCAATGAATGCACTGACTTGCTTGTTGAACCACGCTACACAAAGCAGATAGCAACACCTATAAAAACTTAAGCATAGACATTTAAAAAAAGGGGCTACTGTATCGACATTTTAAAATTATATTTAAAGAAAAGGCCCTGACAAAACAGCAGGGCTCTATTTCAGTATTAACTATAGAAAAAAAGACAGCAACAGCTGACATCAAATCTTTGCTGAGCCCAAGGATAATCATAAATAAATAACATAGTGAAAATAAATATATTGCAATGCTCAGTACAGCAGCATCCAACCGTCTCTAATCATAAAAAAACATAATACAAATAAATGTATTGCAATGCTCAAAACAGCAGCATCCAACAGTCTCTAATCCTTGGATATTACATGCCACTGCATGCATGCACGGAGCAGCTGTAGCGCGGAGATCATCATATCATTCTGTCTTGTATTACTTAACAAAAACAAAAAAACGGCTCGTTCGCGGGCGCGAGCCGGCTCCCGTCGTTCACTTAAAAGAGCCGGCTCTTTGAGCCGGCTCGTTCGCGACCGACACATCACTAATGCATTCTTCTCTTGCATACATATTTTGTCTTCAGACATGCATATATTATTTATAATATTAAATGTAAACATTGAATGAATGTGCACAAGAGCAAATTGAATAAATATGAGCGTTAAAATATATGAATATGAGAGCAAAATGTATATGTGTGAGTGAAAAATGTATAAATATGTGAGTGACAATATATGAATGTGTGCATTGAAATATGATAATATGAGAGCAAAATGTATGAATGTGTGAGTGTAAATATATACGTGTGTGAGAGTGAAAATATATGTATGTAAAATGAGAATGTATGTGTGTAAGGGTGAAAATATATGTATGTAAAAGGAGAATGTATGTGTGTAAGAGTGAAAATATATGTATGTAAAAGGAGAATGTATGTGCGTGAAAGGACCAGTATGAATTACGGCCTGTACGGCCCCTCATACCGGTGGGAGTGTCTGGCGCGCGACCAACAACCAATCACATTAATCTCCCGCCCCGGACACACAAGCACACGGTTTGATTGGCTAGCGCTTGTACTGGCATATGATTTGATTGGCTGGCGCTTCCGTTGACACTTGAAAAGTTGAACTTTTCTCAACTTTCAGCGCGAGCAACGGAGGCAAAGTGAAGCAACGGAACCACAATGCAGTTCGGCAAAGGGAGACGTCTCCCCATTCAAAGTGAAAGTGGGTCTTTTTTGACCCCGTGAGGTGGTTTTCTTGAAGTATCTTTGTAATTAAAAATTGTTATCATTTCATATTCCAGCTATTCCTCAAAAAACATGTTTTGGATATCATGCCATTCAAATTTAAAATGTAAATGTTATACATTTTAAGAAATTGTAGTATTTGTATTTCTACCCCAAGCTTCCATAAGTGGGTCAAAAATGACCCGCATGCATTTTCTATGGGATCCTATGGGAACCTTTGATTCTTATCACCTGTGACAACGCCAATTTGTGGGGGAAACTTCTGAAGCAATTGGAAACAGGACTCAGAGAGACACGAGGAGAGCTGGAGCTTTGATGGCAAACACTGATGGTTTATTTGGAGTTACGGCCGGAGAATTGACAAGACAGGTGGTGTGTCACGAGTTGACACAACGGTTGCCAAACCAACTCTGAAGAACTCTTCTGCAGCTCGAGGTTTTAACTAGTTCGGAGTGTAATAATCAACATTCTTTATCAGCGAGACTAAACAATATGGACCCTGAATCTAACTAGAGCTCTCGTCCATAGGAAAGAATGTGCGCCAGGGAACCTACGTCCCTGAACAGTAAACTACCTCATGGCGGCTTGTGCTCTGTCATAGACTGGCAACAACAATGCGCCCAAGCTGCCCTTCCTATAGAGAGATAGCAGCAATACCCAAGGCCGTAGATCTATGCCATGGGAAAAGAGACAGTGAAGAGAGAAAACGATGAACTGGGTCGAAGGTTGAATATCTAAGTGAATTATTCCCTAACCATTAAGGCCGAAAGATGTGTTCCATGGTTGGTTGACTGAGATAATATTCCCTCAGAGTTTTCGTTGGCTTTTTCCAGAGCTTTCTCCACATTTCACTGTCTTCACTAGCAAATGGAGTTTGCTAGTGATAAAGGCCATGATATGTGAATTAAAGTATGGGAAAAAAGCTGGTGAGTGGAACTTTAGATAAGTATTATTAACAATATTTAAGACTTTTTTGTTGAAGCAACACATAGATGCATGAGGCAGTGCTGGACTTTCAAATGTGAATGTTCTATTTTACTGGTGGACGATGGCTTCTGGGAGGGAGAGCTGAACGGGCGGGTCGGGGTTTTCCCATCCTTGGTGGTAGAGCTGCTCCACGATGAAAGAGAGGAGGAGGATAAGGAGGAAGAGGTGAGACTACTGTGTTCTCTGTGGTCGCAGAGAATAGCTGAAACTCATCTGACAGTGTATATTTCATTTCTGACTGTCTCCCTCTTTATTCTCCTCCAGTCTCTCCTCACCCCAACCATGCCTCCCTTCTCCCCCTCCAGCCCGAGCCCCACTAACCCTGGCTGTAGCTCAGCCCTTAGTGCTACCCCCCCTAGCTGTGAGGAGGACACACAGCAGGTATTTGCAGACAACACAGCAGGTGAGTCAAACATTGGAACAGCTAGAGAACAGTTGTGTATTTTCCTCAGCTTCAATTCTGATTTCAGTTTTCCCTAAATGAATGGATGGTAAAGGTTGTCAGTGTCTTTTATCCGTCAGAGCCTGAAGGCAGCAGCCACAGCTCTCCAGACTTCTCCGGCGGCCGGCTAAGACCAGTATGCACCTGTAAAAAAGAGTTCTCCATATTTGCTGATTGTAATTGTAGAAATGGTGATAATCAACTCTTCCTCTCTTCCCTATTTACTGTTCTAGTGTCGAGCGCCTCCTCCTCCTCCAACACACAAGCGTTCTCCTCAGCCCTGAGACTGTGTGTTTACAGGAATACAGGACGTGTGAGGACCAGAAGAAATCTGTAATTGTGACTTTATTGTAGCATCTAACAAAAACTGTAATTTGTTTGTTTGTATTTGTGAGTATTTATCAGTGGTAAGGAACTTAAAGCAGGAAGACGTGTCACCTCAATGTGAGCAGCAACAATAAGCTGTTAGAAGTCTTGCTTTAAAAATGTAACTTAAAGGTGGGGTAGGTCATTTTGGAGAAACCAGCTCGAGTGCGCTAGAATTTGAAAATACACAGCCGGAAGAAATCTGCCACTTCCTTACAGAGCCCCTCCTCCAACACACACGAACGTGCACATGACCAATGAGGGCACGAGATAAGTTTGTGCACAGATGGAAGGCTGACAGGCAGGTAGGCCATCCAGTTATTTTAGCCGGGCCGGCTCAGATGATTGGTCGTGCTTTTTACAGTACTACGGCTTCCACAGATGACATTTTTTTATGGATTTTTTGTCAAAGCACTTCAGATATTCATTGCTATCGGGATGTTAAGAGCATTCCATGGAATATAACAAAAAGTGTATCTCGAGCCGGTTTCTCAAACGTACCTACCCTACCTTTAACATAACATAATAATTGTATTTTGGGTTAAATGAATTTATGCATTAATGTGTTCATTACTTTAATGTTACAGTCGGACAACAACATGTACTGCTTGTGAATTTTTACCAAAGGATCTATAATGTGTATCTTTATCTATATGAACAAGATGTATTATTTGTTGATTATATCTTGTATATGATCATTTTGTAAATAATAATTTGATCATTTGAATTTACATTTTCATAGTCCCTTAAGTTGTCAGGTTAATGTATTGCATTGAAAAGTAAAATATTTGATTTGTGTAGGAGTAGAATAATAAAGTACAGTACTTGAGTAAATGTTACCACTGCAAATATGTTCCCCAACAACCAATTTGACAGTGTTTTAACGCCAACATTTCAGTAGAATTATGTTTTCTTTTCAAAATAGGCCTATTTAGTAGATGGGAAGCAAAATAAATGAATATTAACATGAATGCACGTGCTAAAGGTCCAGGGGTCTGCAGCAAAGCCTTATGCAACAACATGAAAAAGTGCATTTCAAACTTTCAAAAATGATTCAACAATATTAGAAGTTGCTAATCTTTCTCAATGGTGCACTAATGATAGTATAGTTCTGAAAACATGTTGGGTACACAAATTACAGTTCAAATGATTTACAGTACAAGTTATAATCCACAAAACAGGGTAGTGTACAGTAGCATGAGAGTATATGTTATTATGTGACTGCAGGGGCATCCAAACATGAGATATAAGTATTATTTTGAATCTTATCAAATTGAACCATTTTGTTTTTGGCAACATTATTTTCAATATGTAGGACTGTTTTGTACTGGTTTTTAACATCATATATTTAATTAAAGTAATTGTGTTGTGCATTACACCAATGGTATGAGAGGAAGTGTGATCGTTGACTGAGCTCAACAAGGACACAGCGCTCAGGTTTGAAAAGCATAGTTCTGGTATTTATTTCGTTAGAGTACAATATGATACATCTGCATATTTACAAGTCATCACCAGCATGTGTAGAACACTGTACATATGTGCCAGGTCCTGCTAGAGAGGATACATTAAACATCATCAATCTGAGGATCTAACGTGAGAATAATATGTTTTGAGGCTGAGCTGTTGATATGAGGACTTCTGTAGCTGCTGGTCTGTGTAATGACTCACATTTCCACATTTTTGTAATTGTCTTTTTGTAATATTGTTTAAAAATCCTAGGGCCACAAAATGGCCAGCTGACCAAAATGTATTTTTGTGTGGTCCCATTGTTAAAACCATGTATATTTGCATGTGTTGACCTAAAGTTAAAATGAAGATCCAAGCAACTGATGGTACACGGTAAAGAAAAGCAACATAATCCACACATTAAGACTGCTGCTGGTGTGTGAAATCATGTCCTGCTCGACACTTCATTCTGTATATAGTTTCATAATAATATTTTAGCCACATTCGATCTCCGGTGTTTTACCGTAAAGCCTTCTGATCAAATTTGCTTTGTAAATTAACTAGCCTCTGAATCTAGATCTGTGTTGCACCATTCTCACATATTCATATATACATCATTTTATACAGTATTTGCAATAAAATGCACACAGAGGATGCATTTAGCCATTTTTTTATAGTGCATAGTTAAAAAACTAAAAAACATGGCCCTCTTTACACAGATTTATATTTAGTATGTTTCAACTAGATATGACATTGTATACATTATTTTCCTACAGGTTAATTAATGCATGAGCACTGTTGGAAAGATACACAACAGCTTGTCAGAATAGAATAAATATGTGGATGGTGACGCAGTTTAACTACATCTATGAAAGGTGATGGATGTGTGAGGTGTTGATGTTACATACATGAATAAATCATAAAAGCATCTTCATTTACTGCAGAGGCCTGGATAACGAGAATGTATATCCAACTTAATGGTATTTTAGACGTATTGGAAGGAGACATCCTGATCATATGTCAAAGGTCACATAGTCAAAGAGTAGATGGAAGATATGGACATTTGGACATACAGCAAGAGGAAAGCAGACGTCAGGCGTTCTGGTTAGTTTCCTATAAAGGACAGGTAAGAAGCCAAATGATGTTTAATTTACTATTTTATCCTCACAGATGTCCTGATGATTTCACTCATTCTACCAAAACAAAACAAATGTAATCAAGTTTGTAAAAACTGCAATTGCTCTTAAATGTTGCACTCTGAACCAAATATTTACATTATTGCTGCAAGCTAAATCATGGTCTGGTTACTGTAGTAGTCTTTATTTATGAAGTGAGTACAGGCAGCATGGATGTGTAATAAGAGCTGGATACACTGTTGTCACTCAGCCCTGCTTCCAATTTGGTGGAATGGCAATTTGCAGTATTAGAGAAAAATCCCCAAATGGCCTGACAAGTATTCTCCTGATGGACCACCAGGATAAAGAGACGCCTGTGAAAGTGTTGATAGGACACCTCGAAATGCCAACAACATTATGACACTTGCTTGTGTATTTTTCATCAACGAGAGTTTCCTACTTTTCTGAGCTAGAGAAAATATATTTCAAAAACCGTGATGTCAGTTGTGTGCAATGCTATGGGCCGAGCCAGATCTGGTGCACGTAACACTGCTACACGTATCAGTGGGTCTCACTTCCGTTATTTTTTCATTTCCTCTCTCCTCGGGCTCGGTATCACCGGAAGTTGATTTGTCTGCACCATCTTGAGTAGCATCCCAGTGGCCTTATTTTTGCCGGAGGACCGAGGATCGAGGATCGAGGAGTGATAACGGAGGAGCGATAATCGAGGAACTACCAGACCATCCTCCGGTGAAATACTCAGACACTCGCCCCGCCCCCTTACTGTGTATCGCTCACTGATTGGACGATGCAGCGCACACTGATCTGGCTGCTGTCAGACGATCAGCTGTGCGGTGTCATCACAAACGGACGTCGCTTCACGTGACGCTCCGGAGGAAAGGACGTCCCATTGCTCTTAAAACTCATTTCCCTGCTTCTCGTGGTTTCCTTGCGTCTCTCCATGCTTCCCTGGTGGGAGGGACTAGTCGCAGGGAAACGACGCAAGTGAGGGACGCAAGGATTCCATTTAACCGAAGTGAGATGCACCCAGTGTGTCACAATGCCAGGAAGTTAACCCTGAATCTAGGAAACTTTTCAGCGGTGAGAAATTCCAATCCATTTGAGTTGGCGCCACCTTTTGGTCAGGTATTAGTGATGGGAATTAAGGCTCTTTGAAGGGAGCCGGATCTTATGGCTCCGTTCCTTTCCGAGAGCCGTTCAAAAGAGCTGTTTTTTTTTAAGGGGGCGGGGTTAATAGGTTTATCTGCTAAATAATCACCATGATAATGATTGACTGTATTGTCAGAAATCTACTTTTACACACAGAAAAATGTATAACTTGCTACATCTCTCAGCCAGAAAAAAGAGGTGGTGCAGGCACGAAACATACTACCAATAGAAATACATTGCTTTTAAAATCGTTCTATGTGACACGAAAAAAAGGGGAAAATCGTGATGGTGAACACGAATCAATAGATTAAATGTCGTGACTATAACACGAAATGCCGTGAGACTGTTATTTCAGGTATGGGGCTCCCACACTGCTTTATAATAAGATCTTCAGCAAAGAGTACACAGTCTGTTGCTTCAATGGTAAAACAATTGTAAAACCGATCACACAATGACATTGTAACAAATAATCTTCACTGGATGTACTCATCTCAGAGTCCCATAATACTAGTTTGTGATTTGAGTGACTAGTATACGGGAAATGTGGTATATTTAGCATTGAAAATGCCTGATTACAATAGTAAAATAACGTACTATTAATATAGTGATATTGCTGGAGTGACTTTACTATATGGTCACTTCAATGACTGCTACGGTTTGTACATCAAATAATAAATATAATGGCAATCAAAAAATAAAATGAATTACTCTTGTTAACGACTCTAATGGAGCCATTATGTTAGCAAATCAATTAAACACCATACTGTAGCATGAATTCGTTTTTCCACCAGCCAAGGTGTAAGCCTGAGACATATTTAACATGTTGTCAAATGTAGGAAAACACCAACTGAACACAAAGCAAACTGAAAAAAGATATACAAAAAAAGATAGCATTTATGCTAACAGGCAACCCTTACCCTGCAATGCCCTCAAAATGCATTCTGTTTTAGTTTTAGATTAGATGACACTTTCATAAGATGTGTAAAACATGACAATTTATATCAAGCCCAGTAATTGACTTTTAGCTATATTGTGTCAGGGCTCTAAAAATGGCCATACAAGTCTGACTTTGACCAGACTTGAAATATCTTGAAAATATTACTTGGATTATTATTTACATTAATCTTTCAACTGATTTTCGTGAGCCTGTACATTTTCCTGTAGCTTAAAGGACAGCCAGCTGCATAGCTAACCAAATGTAACGGCAACTAGCAGGTACTTTAGCCAAAAGTTAAGGTATCTGTCCATCGCTCCATAAAGCACATCAGTACTCTTTTCTGTCTCCAAACTGTCTATAATATCTTAATTAAAATCCCAAACGGCTTCACTGGTGAAGTCTAGAGAATTACTCATGATTCAATTTATTTACAGTTTACTAATTCTAATTGTACCGCTTTAGTTGAGGTCAAGGAAAATATTAATGACCCATTTATATCAATCTAATGAAAGCCAATATCAAACCCAGCCAACCTAGCATTGTGATTTAATTAAAACATAAAGCCCTTAGTTCAATTTTGGTATGACAGGTTTATGGTGATGTTCTCCTGGGTGATGTGAAGTTGTCAACAAAGACATCTCAAACAATGGCAACTTTGCATTAAAAATAACATAGTCGACCAAAGGACTCCTTTATGTTCAGGTGGCAATCCAACCCCATTAAAAAAAGTGGTTTGGGGTGGAAAGGCTAACACATCCTTTAAATGTAGCAGTGGAAGAGTATCTGATGATTTTACATTAGTCAGTAAAGCAGTTATCTTATTCCTACATTCCGTCTTTATAGTGCACTGTGTGGGGCCACTATTTAGTTTGTTAATCACATCGATGAGCCTACATCTGTCAGTTACATTTGTACTAAATGTTCCCTATCTTCTCCAACTCGTCCTCTCCCCGCTCTGCTTCTTCCTCCTGCGATACTTTGCAGTCCCTAATATCTTCCATCTCCACCATATCTTCCTTCTCTTGGACCACCCTTGGCCTAACCTCTGCTACAGGGGTCTCTCTACTTTGACTTTCAGGTTGAACAACACCTGAAACAAAGACATCTCCCCCCTGACCAAAGGCTAGACTAATTATTGCTCTTTCTGATTCAATCCTTATTTCAGAAGTCTCTCCTTTCTGGTCTTTTATTAAGGTAGAGGATTCTACAGAAAACTCTCGGCTGCTGTCAGGGCTGGCTTTAACAACGGTCACACTACTTATTCTGCCCCCTACAGGTGAGGAGGGGGACAGAGTTGTGCTAGGTGACAGAGGCAAACTGCTCAGTCTGTCTTTAGAAAGCTGATCAGGTGGAGAGTAAAGGGCAGAACCTGGAGAATCGCCCTCGACTGGCGAGAGTTTAGCTGTTTTGAGAATCCCCACCCTCTGTAATTCTGTCTTTTCTTCAGTCGTTGGGGTTCTGGCTCCTTCCAGCACTTGTTCCTTTGGAGATAATGGGATAGAAAGCATATCCTGTTTGGTCAACGATGTTATGGACGTCAGACTTCCTGACTTTGAATTTGGACCCGGTGAACTTCTGGAGGACAGGTTTCCGTCGGCTGGAGTAGAAGAAGGGTTTTGTGGGGATACTGGAACGGTGTCAAGTCTGGGGCTACCAATCATAGCAGGTGAGGGAGTTCTGACTTGTAATGGACTAGCAATATTTCCAAAGGATGAAGATGGAACAGGTGATTGGCTAGTCATCGCTCGGCCTGATGGGAGTTTGGGGCTGGGAGTGAGGGCAGGGGAAAGAGTTGTTTTTGCAGCCTCTGGTGGAGTATTTCTTAAACTTAGTTTAGGGCTCGCTGTGACCACGGGTGAGATATGAGTTTTTAATGAAGTGTCTGAAGAGGGGGTCTTGATTGGGAACGAAGATGGAGAGGATGAACCTAAGCTTATTAAAACTTGGCTGGCACTCAATCCTGATTCCAGATCAGCACTGGAGCTTGGGTCCGTGGGAGTTTTGGTAACTGTAAAACCTGTGCTAGAACAGGGTTCAGGTCGAACGGTAAGAAGGACAGGAGTTAAACCCGGAATGCATCCATGCATGGGGGCAATTGGAGTAGAGGTCTGTAGAGGCCCAGGATCAAATGCATCTTCATTTTTTGACACCTTATACTTGGTCGTAGATGCTTGTCCAAAAGATGGAATGGCAAGAGAAGTGGGTGCAGAAGCTGATGTAATCCCAACGGAAGGCTTGATCACCAGGCTCGTATGAGGTTGAGGACTAGGCTCATGTTTAGAGCCATCCTCTGGACCAGACTTGGAGCCAGGGGACTGATCCTTAGCTTTGGAAGAGGGAGAATTAACAGAAGCTGAAGTTTTATTCTCATGTTGAGGTGAACCAGGCGTTTCATTCTTTAAGTTCTCTGCATCAAGTTTGATACCAGGTTTAGTACCACGCTCAGATGCGACTTCAATGTTCTCTGCCGGCAGAAGTTCCTCTAGAACTACAGGTTGCTGCTGAATAGCGAGTCTTACAGCTGCAGTGTCCCTGCCTGTCCCCTCTCTGACTTTAATGCCGCTGGGGTCGCTGCCACGCCTCAGCCCGAATATGCTAACACTCTTCTTGCGTTTCCCCACATTCGGAGCCACCCCGTTGGAGCTGTCAAACATGCTTCTCAGATTGTACACACCCTCCTTCCGCTCCTCGCTGTCCTGGGATTGGTCCAGCTGGTCTCCTGAACTGCCCAATGGATTAGGACCTCCATGGAGCTTCTTATCAGTGTGTATCACCCTGAACCTGAATAGATTATGATACATTCAGGATTATGAGTTTTGCTACCCCTTCCCAACATACACTAATTACAAAGGGGTTTAATTGTTACCTTCCAACAGAGAAGACAGTCTGCTCTCCAGGTCGTTGTTTAATACGGGGGGTTCGGCTTTGTTGCCGGCCCTTTTTAGATCGGACCTGAGCACACAGGTGGCAGGAGTTGTGGTCGGTGCCTGAGTGGACTGTGTGGTGATGGGGAGGAACACCACCAAGGGACTCCTTACGCAGCCTGAGCATAACAAATCAGATCAGTAATATGAGATATAAGATAAGAGTTATTTTGTTGATGTACATATACGTATTTATACACTCGCTTCTACATAACCATATTGTTTTCCACTGGACTAAGAGTGAAATCTGGAATAGGTGTTGGCAGTGTGTTCTCGGTCAGGGAGGTGGAGTTAGGACTTCAACAGCAATGGTCACACCAAGAGAATTGGTGCACTGGACTCTTGATAGTTTATAATACAATTGTGTCATATTTGTCTGGGCAGTCATTGGTCATTTTTATCATGAAAATTGTTCCTATTATAGTGGTATGAGTATTGTTTTGGATGTGTGTAGTCTAAAGCTAGAACTAAACTCCTCCTGGTTGAATGTAAGCCAACATTTGGGTCCCATTGAGAATAACACTTTGGCAATGTTAAAACATGTAAAGTACTTCAAATGCTTTACTTACTACTTACAGGGAAATCAGTGACATTATGAGTCTTTACAAAGAAAAGACAATGTTTACATTCATTTAGGGGATTCCAGAATTTGAGCAGCTAAATAAAAAAAAACATTTTTCCCTCTGACTCTGACATGCAGTAAACAGTAAATGTGTCACACTACTACAGACTGCTGGACCAGCTTACCTGGGGTCGTGGCGCACACACACATTCTGGTTTCCAAACATCTCATTGAAGGCTTCCATGTTAGCTAGAGGTGACAAAAGGAAAATACATATGAGGGTGGTACTGGCTTATTCCTGTCCCAGCTGGACTACTGTGATACCATTTATAGATTTGCCTGTCCCACTGTTTTGGCCAAACTTGACCCACTCTACCATGCTGCACTGCGTTATATATCAAATGCACCCTATAGGACTCATCATTGCACACTGTATAGCCTAACTGGATGGTCCTCACTTACTATGCGTAGGATGCAGCACTGGTTTTTATTAATGTATAAAGCCATTTTAGGAAAGCTTCCACTCTACATATGTGTCAGATTTGCTCCAGTTTGTGACTCTTACAAACTCAGATCCAGTGCCTGGATACGGTTCCAGGTTCCTACTGTACGGACTGAGGCTGGAAAAAGGAGTCTTTCTTATTATGGTCCTTGGTCTTGGAATGACCTTCAATCACGCCTTAAACTGAGGGCACTTGTCTCTATTTCATGTTTTAAATTGAAGTTGTCTGAAGTCCTCACCACCAGCTGCTCTTGCAGTAATACGTAGTGTACCTTTCTTACTGTCCTAATGTGCACAATGTAGTGACTGCTTTTTCGTCTTTTGTTTTCTTAGTTATGTTCTCTGTATTTTATATGTTTGTGTTATGTGTAACGTTGCTGCCTTCTTGGCCAGGTCAGCATTGAAAATGAGATTTTATCTCAATGCTTTTATCTGGTTAAATAAAGGTTAAATAAAAATAAAAACTTACGGTTAGAAAGATTTTCTAATGGAAACCTTTTTTATCTGAATGGAATTATATTGTAGAATAAATACATGATGCATTGAAGGGTTTACGGCAGTGAAAAAGAAGTAAAATAAATAGAACACGGTAAAGGAGAAGGATAAAGGACTAAAGAAAAGACTTATGTTGATTCTTTGGAACTTCAACAGAAATGAATCCAAAATACTATACAGAAGTTATTTAGTCACCTTCATTTTCAATAATGCATTTGAGGATCTGCTCCACAGTGTCCTGGTTCTCCTCATCATCTTCTGAAACACAGCAGAACAAGGAAAAGGATCAACTCTGCAGCTTTTAAATATTGCAGAACATATATATATCAAATGAACTGCTTGCAGTAGTGTGAAAAGGGCCAAGACTGAGTTGAAGTTCTTTCAGTTCGTCTATCAATGCTGCAGGAAGTGTACCAGCAATCTCACAACAAGGATTTGAGATAGAGCAATAGTATGTTTGTTACATTACTGCCACTGACGGAGATGAGTCAGATTCATGTTTTTTTCTTGATGTTAACACCAGGCCTTTGCTCAGTCCTGCGCATTAGAAAGTTGGCTTGGTCTGAGCCCTTCCATTCTGTCCATTCACAGAGCACGTGTATTAGTGTTTGGACTTATTTAGAGGTTCCATGTCTATTATCAACCCACCGTCTGCATTTATGCCGATCTTCTCCTCCTCCCCCTCTTCGTCATCCAATTCTCCGGTGCGGCAGCGGTAGCCCTTCTTCTTCAGGAGGTGGCAGACAAGGAAGCCAAACAGTCCGGTGAGGAAGAAGAGGAAGACCACCACAAAGATCATGTAGGGCGGGGGCTCATCCCCCCCTTCAGAGACTTCTAATTCAGTCATAACGCCGGTTTAACCTGAGACATGGAGAGACAGATAAGAATAATCATTTCTGCGTACTTTCAGCAATTTCAGTTTCAACTACTAAAGTGAAAACATGATGTTCAGCTAAGCGTGGGACAACTGGGACATTAGAGTAAAACACACATTTGTGAGACTGTACTTTGTTGAGCTGTGTGCTATACAATGTTTACCATGTTTTCCATCTTAGTTTAGTATGTTAGCATGCTAACATTTGCTAATTAGCGGTAAACACAAACTACAGCTGAGACTGATGGTGCAGGAGTATATTTGGTCATAAAGCAAAGTATAAATCCATCCATAATAATGGAGGCATTTCACTCAAAACCACATACCTCAAAGTGGAGCAAGAGTAAATATGATTTGTGTGTTATTAGCTTAATGCTATGTTGCTTGGCCCAGATAAAAAAACATGAGAAAGACAGCCACTTACATTATACAACATCCACATACTTTAATAATACCCACATATTACAGACACATTATATATATTATATATATATATATAATATATATATAAATATATATATGTTGTCTTACCAGATAAAAGCTATAATGACAGAGTAATCAGTAAGGAATCTAGTCAGTGTGAGGACATGCTGTCGCTTAATGTGTGGAGAGCTCTACAAGCTGAATAGGAGATACCTTACTTTGAGTATCACCCCCCACACCTAGGCTCGGTTTAGAGAGATAAACCAATCAAAAGGTACTGGCTTGGGGGTTGGTTTAAATCGCCTTATGTTGCAGAATGGTTAACATCAGGAGTCTGTCTAAAAAACTAAATTAGATAAAATGTGCCTTCTGGGAAATGTTCACAAACCAGATAGACCAGCCGTCATCAGCAGTTATTTGTCTCCTATCCTCTCTGCCAATGAGATTCTCAGCCAGTATACTGCCGTTCAGAAGACCTACAAATGATACTCTTTTCAACCATTCTGTCCTCGGTAAGTGCCTCTTACCAAATGTGTTTATTCTAGAACCTGTACAAATATTATCAAACCAGAGAAACATAATTCTGGGGCATGGAGTGAGACAGGAGTCCTGTCTGAGACCAACACAGTTTCTTATTTACATCAAAAAACAATCCACAGTCCTACGTCTCCTTAAGATTAACATTAAGTTCCTGCTCAACGCCAATTAAATAGTTCCAAATGTCAACAGAAGAGGGTTTACAATGACGTCATGGTAATCCAGAGGAGAGAAAAGTCTCAGTGAAATAGACACAACTGCACCCTGGGTAACACCGTGCCAGAACAGGGCTCCAACAAGGTGGTTCCAACCTGGCCATAAAACAAACTGTTATAAGGCTTGGGTAGCTTTGAATGCAAATAAAAGCGATTTGGAAATATTTCATGAATATCGCTCAACATCTACGATTCTCTTTCCAGGCCAATTTTGTTCCCTGTTTCAAAACAAGAATTTGAAAAAAAAGTCTGAAACAGCCTGATGCTTACAGTAATGCTTGCAGAACTATAGCTACCCGATAACAATTATCTTGCATGCAAAGCTCAACTGAGCAATCAGCAATCTCCAAGTGTACCCCCCCCCCCCCTTCTGGACCAGCTGATAATACGTTAAACACCTCAGTCAGAAGCCAGAGACGCCGTCCTCCATCATACCAGACTAAGCTATTGACAGACGTTTAAGCTTTATTTCTTTTTTATCTTCCACTTGTTTTCTTAGTCAGCTTAAAAAAATGAATAATTACATAAATAAAGAATATTTTTAAGCACAACAATGCAGATATACACACCCAGTATAGCATTATGCCTGATATTGCTGTGATGTTCTTACTTTAAATACCTTTTTGTTATGCAATTGCTATAGCTATAATCCCCTACAAATGCAGTACATTATAAAACACAGTAACCTAGCAGCATTATTCGTCTATCTTCCTGTATGGCTGATATTGAGGAATACTAAATATTTCTTACCATCTCCCTGCCGGTCACAGTGGAAACATCGGAACATGTAAAAGTCAGCATGATCAATGTGAAATATGTGTGTTGAATAAGAAACTAAAAGCAGCAGAGTGTGTGCCCCTCCTGCGTAGAAAGGGTTCCCCTAAGCCCCACCTACCTGTCTATCTACAGATGACGTGTGTGAGTACACACAAATGTACACAGACATTTAATAACAATATTTGCTCTAATTATAGGTACATAATAAATTATGTCCATCCATTTATGTATATGACCTGTTTATGTACTAAACATGACGTTTTAATAGTGCACATGCACAAACACGCACACACACAGTTAGAGCATGACTTAACATATAGCAGCTTATCTTGGTCCCCCCTACTACTGACTTATCAGGGTCGCGCACACACACACACACACACACACACACACACACACACACACACACACACACACAGAAAAAACTGAGATGTTGGGGTTAGGGTTAATATTAAATTGAACCTCTTTTTTTCATTTAAATTAATAGTATTGCTTTCAACAATCCTAACACAGTTATGTGTAATTTGTTGACATTATACATTTCATTAGAGTCAACATTTCAGTTTTTTCAGTGCACTGACAAACACATACACACACATGCACACACACTGGATTGTTAAGCATTGATATAATTTAGGATGGGATTAGCGCAACATTAAACACCTTCATATTTTAACTTCGTCATTTATCTATCCATCCGTCCGTCCATCCATCCGTCCGTCCATTGATCCGTCCGTTCATCCATCCATCTTTTATGACTGTAACAGGGCACCGTATATCTCACCTTGAGCAGGCGCCCCATGAACTCCAGAGAAACCTTCACTGCGTGTCCCCCTTCCCGTCTTGCTGTGCTGATCCTATCAGATAAAAGCAAAAAGACATAACCCTGTATTGAGTGAAGGAGAATAAGCTGTACCCAGCATGCCGTTCTGCAGTGTAGCAGATAATGTTTGAAGCAGAGTGTGTATCAGGGTACTTCTGTGTGCACTGTCAGTCACTGTGCTCAGGTATCACACCGTCTCTGTAGGACCAGATAGCTCTGGCTCTGTGCTTTAGTTTGTGTGTTCCAGTTGGGGATGTAGCTTGGGTTCTAGTCTGTTACAATTTGGTTGAATCTTGACCTGTTGTCAGGCTGGTAGCAGAGTGAGGGGATTCTTCTCTTTGCTCAGTTCCTGGCATTGCATTTCTTTGGCAATAGGAGTGGGGTCACTGTTTTTTAGTTTGAAGCAGGTATTTTATTTCTCTTAGTTTGATTTTGAGGTGTAATGGGATTTAGCCTTATTTAGTAGGCTTTAATTGTAGTTTTTTGTGCACCTACAAGATGTTTTGAAGGACTCTGAATCCATTATTTTGTCCAATCTGGCTGGAATTGGTTCTTTGGCAGATTTGAGTAATGTAAGCCAGCTTTTTATAAAAAATTGACAGTAAATGTGACTTTTTGTTTCATAGAATGCATGTTTCTGTTGTTTTTCTATTTTCTATGACTCAGAAAGTGTCCGTGGTGTCTTGTAAAAGGTTACAGCTGCACAAAAGTGCCGGAAAGAGGACAGCAGCTGTAGGCTTCCAGTAAAGTGCATTATTTGATCTTTATCTGAAGGCTGGTAAACGGCACTGTTTGGTCTAGCTGCAGGCACTGGTAAACAGCATATCAATTCATGTTTTACCCTTAATACAAGTTTATTTTTGACCCTTTTTCGTTATGTCAGCAGGTTTGACTGGAACACAACATCCCTTCTTGTTATATCAAATTAATGACCATGGATGTGATTTAATATAATAAAGCTACAGATGCAGGAAGAAACACAGGTCTGACACTGAGAGGAGATACGCATACACATTCTCTCTCTAACACACACAGCTTAAAGAGGCAGAGAGATGACTCAGCATAATCATGACCTCCACAGAATCATCTCTCAGTGACGTGTGTGTGTGTGTGTGTGTGTGTGTGTGTGTGTGTGTGTGTGTGTGTGTGTGTGTGTGTGTGTGTGTGTGTGTGTGTGTGCGCGCGCGCATGTGTGTGTGTGTCATACTTGATAACCCTCCTGATTTTCGCGGGAGGGTTGGCAAAATCAGATTTACTCACGACTGTTTTCACTCTGACTTTAATACAGCTACACCATTGTTTGGTTTCCATGGTAGCGCGTCTCTTTAGCAGCGCGCGCAACTCAAAGTCTGAGAGGGTGAGGAAGATAGTCACAGAAAACAGAACAAGAATCGACAACTCGACCCTCTGCTCACTCCTTTCCTGTAAAATACAGGTCCAGCCCACACATATGCTCCATGGTGCTACAGGCATTGCACTTACAACTACAATAAACATGTAAATGTTAATCTACAGCTCCGGCGATGCATCGATTTATGCACGGTCCCAGTACTACTCCTCCATCATCAACAACAGTACTGGAACTCCAAGCAACTCTTCTCCACCATAAACCACCTCCTCAAACCCCAAAGTCCTCTACACTCCGACTCCACTGAGAAGCAGTGTAGCAACTTCGCTGCCTTCTTCACAAACAAAGTTGACACCATCCGCTCCCTCCTCTCTAGCCCCTCTGCACCTCCAGTTCCAACTGCTGACCCACAGCCTGGGACAACCCAGCCTCTTCGCTGTTTCACGGACATCTCTCAGCGAGAGGTTGAGGGCATCATTAGGAGGATGAAGCCCTCCACCTGTGTCCTGGACCCCCTTCCGTCAGCTCTTGTGAAATCGTACATCTGTACCATGAGCCCCATGATCACTAAGATCGTAAACCTCTCTCTCCAGGCTGGCCATGTCCCCTCTGCCCTAAAAACCGCTGTCATCAAACCTCGTCTCAAAACACCCTCCCTTGACCCGGGAGTCCTGGCCAACTACAGACCCATTTCCAACCTTCCTTTTCTATCAAAGGTGCTGGAAAAACTAGTTGCTGCTCAGCTCCAGGACCACCTAAACTCCAACAACCTATTTGAGACGTTCCAGTCTGGTTTCCGCTCAGGCCACAGCACAGAAACTGCCCTGGTCAGGGTCACCAACGACCTGCTGATGACGGCTGATGCTGGCTCTCCCTCTCTCCTCATCCTCCTCGATCTCACTGCAGCTTTCGACACCGTCGATCACAGCATCCTCCTCCATCGTCTGCACTCCACCATCGGACTCTCTGACTGGTTCAGATCATACCTCACCGGGAGAACAGAGTACGTCTCCTTGGGCGAGGCAGAGTCGGGTACCCACAACGTCACCTGTGGTGTCCCTCAAGGATCAGTTCTCGGCCCCACCCTTTTCACACTCTACATGCTCCCCTTTGGCTCTATCATCAGCCGACATGGAGTATCATTCCATTGTTACGCTGATGACACCCAACTGTACCTCAGGATCAACCCAACTCCTCTGCAGCCCTGCCTTCACCCACACTCACTGCCTGCCTGGAGGAGATACAGGCGTGGATGAAGCAAAACTTCCTGAAACTCAACAGCTCCAAGACCGAAGCCATTATAGTTGGCACCCCACACCAGGTTCGGTCATCCACCATCACCACCATCACCTTCTCCGGCCAGGACATTACCCTCTCCTCAATAGTCACCAACCTGGGTGTTAAAATGGATGCCCATCTGACCTTTGAGGCCCACATTAAACAGCTGTGCAAGAACTCCTTTTATCACCTCAGGAATATCGCCAAACTCCGCCCCACACTCACTCTGACTCCGAAAAGCTGGTCCACGCCTTTGTCTCCTCCAGGCTGGACTACTGCAATGCACTCCTCATCGGAATCCCTAACAAAAGCATCCAGAAGCTCCAATACATTCAGAACAGCGATGCTAGGATCCTGATGAGGGTGCGCAAATATGATCACATCACCCCCATCCTTAAAGCACTACACTGGCTCCCCGTGGAACTGAGGATCGAATTCAAGATCTCCGTCCTCACCCACCAGTGTGTCCATGGAACTGCCCCTCCCTACCTCAAGGAACTCCTCACCCCCCATACCTCCTTGTGGACCACCCGCTCCAGCAACTCCAACTTCCTCAAACCCCCCAGGACTAAGCTCCGTACTATGGGAGACCGGGCCTTCTGCTCGGCTGCTCCCAGTCTGTGTAATGCTCTCCCCGACCACATGAGAGCACCACAGACCGTGGAGGCTTTTAAAAAAGGCCTCAAAACCCATCTCTTCAAAAGAGCCTTTGCCTAGACCTTTTTACCACCCTTTTATTTTATTTTATTTCTATTGTTTTTTTTTTGTATTGCTTTTTATTAATTTTACCGTGTTGTGTAATGTTTATTTATACTGTTCATGCTCACTGCTTGTAGCACTTCGGGATTTGAAATCAAATATGAAGTGCTTTATAAATGGAACCCATTATTATTATTTATTATCCACTAGCACCCGGAGTCTCCACCTGCAGACGCAGCCATCCTCATCAACTAACTACTGTAGCATCACCTTGGATACGAGTCCAAACAACTCACAGACTGCATTGGGCGCTGAAATTAGCGCCCTATGACCATCAGATCTGACGACGCTGATTGGCTGAAATTATGTTTCGGCGGCATAGTTTACAGATAGCAACAGTCAGCAATGTGTTAGCTGCTGCTGCACTGGCTGAGGGCTCCTGACACACCAGGCCGAAATCGGCCGTTTTCGTTAGTCGGACGACGAAGCGTGCCCTGTCGCCCAAACTCAATTTGGTGTGTCCCGCACCGTCGGCTGTGACACGCCTTATTTGGCCTTTCATGGCCGACGCACGACCGATTCAACATGTTGAATCGGCCGTGCGTCGGCCACAGGCAGTCGGACAAAGAAATCACTCTGATTGGCTGTTCAGCTACCGAATCAGTGCATGAGAAGCGAAACAGTTGCTTGAGAATGGCTTCCACAAGCAACACTCCAATGGCTGATAGCTCCAGTACCGCACGAAACATGTTTTCGATGGACGAGAGTGAAAATGGAACGCACACGCTATTTGTTGTTTGTTTAGATCACGCAGTCTGTTCTTCTTCTCTGTCTTCCGGTTGTTGTCTCTTTTGAATGACAAATACACACTACCGCCGCCTGCTGGTAAGGAGAGAGGGTAATGATACACGCTGCGGCCAGGCAGGAAACATGTGACTTATCTGTAACTTTAGACATCGTAACACAATTTTAAACGAGATTTTATTGTAGATTATACATTTTACTGATACCAACTATATAATATTTACCTTGCTCAATAAAAAGAAAAAAGAAAAAAGAATATATTTTTTTAATATATTTTTAATTTTGTAATGACAATCAAACATGTGGGAAGAGGGGGGGCGGCGCCCCTAGCGCCCCTAACCCCTAGATTCCACCGGGTCCGTCTGCGGCGCGTTACGGGCGCGTTACGGGCGCGTTACGGGCGCGTTACGGCTGCGCCGCGGTGCTCGCGGCGATCGCGGCCACTCTAGTCAATGGGTGCTATTCCACCACACGTGGCGCGTTACGGCTCAGAAGCGTCCCAGAAGCGTCTCGGCACAGGGCTCCTCTAAAATTAGGATGAATCCTATTTTTGACGCGGCGCAGCCGTAACGTAAGGTCGGGCAGGCAGGAAGTGGAACGGTCAGAGCATATAGCATATATATATATTATATATATATATATATACACACACACAAACTAATTTTGCAGACCCTATCCCTCCGTAGTCTTGGAGGAGAAATGCCAGCGTTCTCCTCCGGTTACAGGCACTGTGTAAATTATATATATAGAATAATTATGATGATGAATGCATTTTTTTACCACTAAAATACAGCAACATATCTTTGATTTATGTCGTTTATAACTGGAATATTACAGTTATTATTAACTTTGTCTGTACAAAGTAGCCTGTCCAGGAAATATTCCCAAATCAACAAAAACAGCGAGCCGGCAGGCAAGACGCTCCGCTTCTGAAATGCTTCTGAAACGCGCCTGGTAGGGTATGACGCCGGAGGAGGCCGGACCAAAACCGCGGCGCAGCCGTAACGCGGCGTAGACGGACCCGGTGGAATCTAGGGGTTAGGGCCGGCCGCCACTGCCGACCATATTACGTCCAAAACAGTCGGGCATTGTTTCTGATAGCAACTTTCTGATAGTGCCGTGGGTCCACATTTCCGATATTACGTCATATCGGACGCAAATCTTTTGCGTCCAAATTTTAGAGATTTGGGTACGGAGGAAAAGAGGGAGGGTTTTATTTTCTGACGCTGCGTGAGTTCCCTGACACACCGGGGACCAGGCACGTGCACACATAGACATCAAAGTGGGCTTGAGCCCCCGCCCCTTTTCTTCCTCCAGAGAAAGTGCCCTTTTTTCCCCCTTTTTTTATTTTTTATAAATGAATATCTACTGCTGTTTGCGCACAGTTTCCCTTTCCAAAAATATATTGATTGAGTACAAAATTAAAATATCAGGTCGGGAGATTAGACTGTGAAGTTCCGTAGCTCTCCCTCCCTCCCTCCCTCCACGTCTCCTGCGCAGCGGTGCGGACAGTCATCGGCAGTCCCTTCAGACAGCCAGGTAGCAGCACCTCCCACTTTACTGTCCCTTCAGACAGACAGGTGTAAGCACCTCCCACTTTACAGTCCCATGTTATGCCAGCTTTTCTTGGCTTATTTTGAAGGTGAGTGGTGATGAACAAATTACTAAACTGCCAGTGCCTCGAGTTTACAGCTAATTAGCTAAAAGACAATAACAAATATAGTTAACTGAGATAGGCTACTAGCTAATGGATAAGTTAGCTCAAGGTTTAGCTAAGGCAATTTATCATGGGCAGAATGTACTGTACTTAAGGGGAGACACTTAAAGTGAATACAGTAAAAATGTGTATCTAATAACGTCATCACAATCACCACATTGATATGCAAATTAGGCGTTAACTATAGGCCTAATTAAAATGCGCTAATTTGCATGCAGTTACCAAGGCATTGCAGGTGAAACGGATAAAACAAAAAAAAACATCACCTCACAACTTCCCCAGATATTTCCCCCTGAAATGTTATGTTTAAATGCAGATTAGCTTTAAATCTATAGATGAATTCAGACATGGTAGTAAAACGAACACCATTTATATGTGTTTCTTGGAAGTTTTATTTCCATTAGAGTGAAAGAAAACATGGAAGCAAAATAGACCAAAATAACAAGTACATGAAAAAACGATATTTTTGCCTGTAATGTCCTTAAACAGTAACTTCATAATTTTGATTGTTGGCTGCTCATTTAATAACTATTAATTTGACTAGTTTGTTGTCTGCTCTTGTGCCTTGTGAATACTAAATAAGACCATTGTTTCTGTGTTAGCTGATTATTTTGTAGAATTCTGCTGAGTATTAAACAATTGCGTGAGTGTGAGGGTATTAAAAATAAATTGGTCAAAGTCAGAGATGTGCAACTATATTTAACTTTTTGTTTTAAAACATTTTTTTATAAATGATTATGGGAAGTGCCCTTTTTCTCACTTGAGCACCCGCCCCCCAAAATGTCTGTGCACGTCCCTGCGAGGGACACATATTTATGTATAAAAGACATAAAAAAGTGCCCTTTAAGTCTAAGATAGCCATAAGTCTATTTCTTTATTTAGAGATGAATGTGTTTGGTGTGGAAGATTTCCTTACATACGTTTTTGTCATGTTAAACATTACTTTTCCACACCCACGCACAACTCCCTATCAACTAGCCGCAGTGAACAGAGACGGAGACAGTTCTAGCGAAACTTGTGTGCGTGACTTCCGCTCCACGTTACTCCATCAGCACTGACATGAGCTCCATCTGATGAATATTTGAATAACGTCCCATGGGAGGCCTGGGAACTGAGCTCTCTTCCCTCCGACTGAAGCCGACTCCTCTACATTCCAGAACATGCTATGCTGTCCGTGTTCTCAGCACTGAATACAGGTCTGTCCACAGTTAATGGAAGTATTTCAGTCCTCTTCACCTTAAGTCCTACAGCAGCCACTCCTCTCCCAACGTGCCGCTGCTCTTTAATTGAGTCCAAGGCGCACTCACCAGACATCATTCGAAAAATATTCAATCTACAGCGGCTTTACGTTCGACAGCTACCAAGGTCTAAAACAAGGTATATGAATACTTTAATTAAATCATTTGGCGCTGCTCTTGTTCGGCTCACACAAAAAGCCAATTGCCACTATTTCCAAGTGTAATTCACATTACCTTTAACAAGGTAACACGCAGTTTGCCAATGGCAAGTGAGGCGCAGTGTGTTCCGCCGCAGGAATAATAATGCGAAACATTTCCAAACTTTTAACGTTGATATAAGAGGATATTATTGTATTAAATCATCTCTACCTTTTTCTGAGTCATTTTGGGTTTAGTATTTTTTTTAATTGTGCCTACCTATAGGCAGGGGCGGACTGGGACTAAGAATCAGCCCGGGACTCTCGACCGGCCCACTTCGGTACCGGCCCATCGAGATTCGTCCCGAACGTCCCGATGGCCAGTCCGCCACTGCCTATAGGTAGAACCATCAAAGTGCGAGATTTTCCCAATGGAGTTTGGCTTGTCACTTTTCATGCAGGACACAGGATGGGGTATGTATGGTAGGCTACACCGTATAGCACCATCACCTACAGTAACGCTGATTCACTGCATGATCCTCCCCACCCTGTCCAACTACACCAAAACCACATCGTCATCTACATCTCTAGAACTGCGACCAGCCAAAGGGTCGCACACATGTGGGAGAGCTTATCTAAGCCTTATCTAACCTTATCTGAAGGTAAAATACCTAATCAGACATTATATTAAAACAACTGCTACATATTAGAGCACCAAACAGAGAGATGTAGCGTGGAGACTCACCTTCAGACAGGCAGGGGCACCGCCCGCTCCTCGGATGCTGTCCCATGCTGCAGCCTGCTCATGTCCTCTGGAGCAGGGGCTGTGCTGCTGAGCAGGGCAGGAGCACAGGAAGCTGCAGGGCATCTGTCGGGCTGCTCCATAGGATACTCCTGCTGCAGACCTAAATGTAGCATTTGTTTATGCAGAGAGTCATGAGCTCCACGCATGCAGCCTCATGTGCTGTTTTATTCCCTCCTTTATTCCCTCCACCCATTCTGACTATATCCAGAACACAAAACATGTATCAAGTTAATTATTTAGATAAATAGAGTGTTTTTCAATTAAATGGGTTTTGCACAATTAAAAAAAAAACGCAAACATAACAGATAACAAAATGTGCAAGAGGCAAAAAACCCATTTACCTAAATAATGTTAAAAATCACAATTTCATATAAAACACAAGGACATACAAACAATTGCTTGTGTAAAATGGTAAACTTTAAGAACAACATATACAATACTTAAAACTTCAAGAGAATAACACTGATGTGAATATGAAAACTAGGCATCATACCGTGGTCGGATAATTGTTCAGGTATTTTTAATGCAGCGAGGTACAGTTATTTGTTATGATTGATATATTTTAATAATTTTAGTATATTTTTTAGTTGTATGAAAACATATATTTGTATCAGAAGTACACTGCAAGTGTTAGGCAAAATTCACCTGAGAACCCTATCAGTGATAGGGTTTAGTTTGAACCTGGAACCAATGTGTGCATATGCCAGAGCTGAATCTTTTTTGTTTTTAATTGTATCTATCCATGTAATCCTTCTTGACAAGAACTTTGAATCCCTAAAACACTAATTCTAGATCTCAAACTGATTTCTCAACAACTATTTATTGGACCAATCTTTTTCTTTACAACCAACATAACACACTTCCTGGATCATTTATGGTTTTTCCTCCCATTTTGTAGCAGCCAGACAGCACTGCCCTTCTTCTTCCCTGCTCAGAAGATATATAAAACAGGACCTGAGTTGTTCTGCTGCACCTCAAGCAGATACAACATCTTCACCTTTTAAGGCGCTGCCCAAGGTACATGTCATCTTTGGAAATGTCTTGCATGAAGTGGTGCTCAAACAATCAGTGCAATACTCCTCCACAGGGCACCGAGCTGCAGCACAGAGCCCCACAGGAAGTCATTCCTGCCTGGGGCCAAACGGTTTCACTCCTCCCTCAGAGCATCCCACTCTCAACAGACTGGCCATTGGACTTCCCCCCTCAGCAGCCATAAACCCACACCAAACTGTGAAATACTGACTTTACTTACAATAACTTGTGCAATTATCAAAACTCTGCAATACTATGTCATAATAATTTAAAATAACTGATAAACATGAAACACATCTCATATGCATCAAAACTAAATCACATAAACCATACATTGCAATAATACTGTACATATTTTTACATATTTGCTGTTGTTTTATATCGCAGTACAATATCCACATTTTTACTTATATAGGTTATGCATGTATATTTTATTATTTATTGTTATTATATTCTCTAAGTATTTCTGGTTTAGATTGATTTGTATTCTTCATGGAAGCTGTGTCGAGCTGGAGGAATATTATTTTGATCGTTATTAGAGTCTTAATTATTCTCACAATTATTTGGAGTAGTTTTTCACTGCCTTCCTTGTTTCAAGATAATGTACTGACTGTCATCTGCAAATAATGACGTTTGTCAGGGAGTGCTTTATTTTGAAAAGCAGAACCGGAAGTGTTATTAAAGGTCCGTCACCGATAGCTAACAAGCTCGTTGTTGTTGCTTCATCAACAGCTCCTAGATGAGCTAACTATTATTTTGTGCTTCTGTCTAATGTGGCAAGTCGGTGATTGACATAGCCGTGGGACGTTGCCCAGCGCTGGGACCTGGGTGGAACTAGGCCAGGAGGCCTGAAGCTAAACGGGCATTTGTCAGTTACACTTTAACCTCGCCCACAGCTAACCTCTCTTGCTAGCGTTTACTCTGAACAACAGCACATCACACCCGCCTATGAAGTGCAGCTAGCTAACTCTACCAAGTTAGCTGTACCTAGCCCCGTTACCAGTCCTTTGAAGTAATGCGCCTGAGGTAACGTCATGTTGTTTGATGTATCCTTTTTATTGAGGCTAGTAGCGTTAGCAGAGTCGGGTTATTCCACTTCCGCTTTCTTCCTAACGGCTTCTGTATTTACTTTGCCAACAAAAAAAATGTGTCACTCTAATTTTGATAAGCTAATTTAAGTATCCGTGTCATATAATTTGTAAATCCCGGTGGGTTTGGGTTTAACAGGATGTAAACAATTCACCTGTCACCATTAGCAGCTACCTAGCTCTTAGCTCAGCTGTGCTCAGCTAGTGCTAAGCTTTAAGTCTTGTGACCTGCAGGGTGATCTGCTGTTCATGTTGGTGGTTCAATGACAACTTTGTTTTGAAATTACCTTTTTGATAATTGTACCCCCCCTTTTTTTTGTAAAAAATAATATGTGTTTTCTGTATGTTGGTGGAGCTGTGTGCAATTGACAATAACGCTTTTTTTTTATTTGGAAAAATAAGTATTATGTAATAACTACTTGTTATCCCTTAAATATATAAACAGAAAAACATCCCAATTATTGATAGAACATCTCTAGACATTTCTAACATGCTGTAGCTTTGTATTCAGTACAGTAAGATAATCTCATAAAATATGTTTCTTTTACAGTAATGTTGTTTTGTCCTGTGTAGGTGGATCCATTGACAACCCATCATGATGGCAGGTTCCCAGTGGGAGCTTCCTCCAGAGCTATGTTGTCGTCCCATGGCCTTCGTGGCTCTAACCGGTCTGGATGTGGTGTATAACGCTGTGCACCGGGCCATCTGGGACGCCTTCTGCGTCAACCGGCGAGCTGACAGAGTTCCCATCTCTTTCAAAGTCCTCCCAGGAGACCATGAATACCCCAAATGTCGCACTAAGGTGAGCTGTAGATGGAGATAAGAGAGTTTTTTCCTTCTTTTACAAACAAATTCCTCTTACTGTGTTTGTGTATGCATCGTTATATACAAAATCTAATTTATTGTATGTGTAAACGTGCTGGGCAATAATCCTGTTTTGGATTCTGTAGTCCATGTACTTAAAAAGACAATAAAATATCCCAACAAACTCAACCTACAGTATAACTGTGTTAAGATTAAAGGTGGGGTAGGTAATTTTGGAGAAACCAGCTCGAGATCGCTAGAATTTGAAAATACACAACCGGAGAAAATCTGCCACTTCCTTATAGAGCCCCTCCTCCAACACACACGAACGCGCACATGACCAATGAGGGCACGAGATAAGTTTGTGCACAGATGGAAGGCTGACAGGCAGGTAGGCCATCCAGTTATTTTAGCCGGCCCTAAAAATGATTTTTTTGTCAAAGCACTTAAGATATTCATTGCTATCGGGATGTTAAGAGCATTCCATGGAATATAACAAAAAGTGTATCTCGAGCCGGTTTCTCAAATTTACCTACCCCACCTTTACGGACCGTCCACACAGCAGCGTTAAAAAAATCTTGGAGGTGGGCGTATCTGAAGCTTGGGGATTTTTTGCGAGCAAGGCACCAACAACCAATCACATGAATCTCCCGCCCCCGACATACGAAGCAAAAAAGTTTGAAGTAAACTGGATATAAACTCCCCAAACAGGCGAAAACATACCACTGTCTCTGCCACCTCCCTCCATGCCTGGCTCCTCCGGTTTATATCCCGGTAGGTAAATAGGGACTGGTCATAAAGCACCAGGTGATTCCCTACCGCTAATTTCTCCTCCATGTTTTGGAATATGAGGAAATGACCTGCGGTATGTCTCTCCCAGCATACACGCCGTTTGATTGGCTAGCGCTTGAACTGTCAGATTTGCATAAACGGGATTTGATTGGCTGACGCTTCCACCTCAGCCTCAAAAGTTGAACATTGTTCAACTTTGAATCCTGAAAATCCTGAAAATCTCCGCTCGCCTGCCCACAATGCAGTTCGGCGAAAAGTGAGGCAAAGTGACGTCACCCCATTCAAAGTGAATGGGCAGAAGCGTTTCAAGATTTTTTAACGCTGCTGTGTGGACGCTCCGTCAAGGGTGCAAAAAACTAATTATTTCCGTTATTGAAAATACTTAAATTATTCATTTACTATCAAAATAGTTGGAGATCATTTTTGTATCAATGAACTTAGGCTGGAGCCACACAAGGACGATAACGCAAACGGACCGAAATCGATATCAAAAAAATCTTCCGTCCACACGCAACAGGCACCAGAAACGTGTCCGTTCACACGAGATCTCTCGAAAGCGCTGGAGACGCTGTAGTACATATGCCGGGCCTGTAAGTGGCGCTGTACTCCTGCCACAAAAGCAGCGAAGAAGACTTCCCGCGCATGGTTGCCATGGTTGCCCTTCTGTTTATTCTCCGCTGTGGACGCTCTGGCTCTTTTTCTCCCTCCCCGAGGCAAGCGTTTGCTCCTGCTGTAATTCTCTCCGGTTAGTCCACCAGCAGATGACAAACACCCACTCTCCGCCTCTTCCAAGGAACGAGGGGACCGTGCAGCAGAGTTTCAGTTAGATTTTTTTTCGCCGGTCAACATGTCCGTTAAAGTTTAAATCTTCCGGACAAAATTAGAAAAGTGCTGGTCAAAGGTCTTCTTTGTTATTTATTGAGCTTTAAAACAAATGAATAACGACTCTATAATAATATAAGAATACAAAACGGAGCCTCTCTTTTCCTCCCCCTCTTCTGACAGCCCAGCAGCTGATCTCTGAGCAGGAGAGGTGGGGAGAGGTGGGGCTATTGCTTCAACGTTATCAGGACATGATCGTATAGGCGTAAACAGAGCCGTTTGCCCCCCCAGAGCGTTTCGTTTGCAGATCTACCCACCTTGGGACCCGTTATCATTATCGTTTTCTGCGTTTCCATGTCGGCCTCGGGTGGCCGAACCGTCTATCTGATAGAGAACTGTAGCAGATGTGTGGCCGGGGCCTAAGTGTTTCAGTTTTAACTAAGATTTTGAAAAACACCAAATGAATCCAGTTGTGAAGTCCCCATGTGAGATAAGCGGGGAGGCGTGTGGCGCAGTGGATAGAGCCTTGGTGTTGGGAGGGGGTCACAGGTTCAAACCCCACTGCAGTCAGCATGTCGTTGTGTCCCTGAGACACTTCACCCCAAATTGCTCCTGTGATGCCCACAGTATTGAGTATGTAAGTCGCTTTGGATAAAAGCGTCTAACAAGTAACATGTAATAAGCGCTGCAGTCTGTTCAGTATGTATCTTTACCAGTTGTTCTCTGTCTGTCTGTGTAGCGAACATCCTATGAGTGGTACATCCCTAAAGGCATCCTGAAAACAGGATGGATGCATAAACACCTGAACCTGGTACCAGCTCTGGTTGTTCTGTTCTACGAACTGGACTGGGACGACCCAACATGGAAAGAGAAACAATCTGAATGTGCCACTAAAGTGGAGATTGTAAGGTAGGTGAACATTATTTTAGTTTTAGAAAGGATGTTAATGGGTGACTAGGGTTAGAGTGCTGGTTGATGCCTCAGGCTTCTGTTTGATCAGGCTTACCATCATCCACTTACACTTATTATGTTGACAAAGTAATAACTTTGGATAAATGCTAGGTAATGCATCTCTGCTAGAAGACTGTTGTTGTAGCATTGTTACAAATGTTTGTAATTTCACTTTATTCAATGACTCATAGCTTTCAAACCTGGGATATACTGTACAAGAAAAGCATTGGGAATGCGAGAGGTCATCTCTTCACACCCCTAGCAGAAACATAACAGCAGCACATTTATCTGCAGTCATCTGTGTTGTCTTTAGGACCAGCCTTCAGGGCAGGAACACCAAGGTGGCTGTGGTTCTGATCCAGAAGAAAACTCCTCTACCTCCAGGTAAACATACCTACTTTTGCTCTAATCCTTAGCTCTTCTTCTCTTTCCTGGTTTAAGTCACTGCTTCTCCCTTCAGAACAGCCTCAATTCCAGCCTGCATGGCCATTCTTCAGATCAACATTGTTAGAAAGAGCAGCTAATATTGGCAACGAGAGCCTCTGCTAGTAGAGTGCAAAGCACAGGAGAGGTAGAAAGGGAAAGGAGAGAAACTAGCACAACAGTAAACAGCAAACACTGAATACATGGAATAAAGTGCACTTGAAATGGTTCAATTGAATATGTTGCTTTGTTTTTTCCAATGCAATGGTAGGGTAAATGAAAAAAATGTATTTCCCTGCTTTCCTTTCTGACGGGAGCAGTACAATAATGTCTGGTACATTTCATTAACAAGGCTCCAATGTGTTCTGAAAAACCTCAAAAACATTTGATCAGTTCTGTAATGATCTCAAAAGTCAGTAAAACCTCTTGTGAATCATATAATTATAACTGAGGAAGCTTTAGACATTAGGCGGCTAATGTTAAATCACTGCATTTCTACGCTATATTTATAGAACACTTGTATATCTTTGAGACCACTCAAAGCTCTTTTGCACCACAAGAAAGCATTCGCCCACACACTGCTAGCCATGCCTTAGGGATCTATTTGGGGTTTAGTATCTTGCCCATGCTCAAATATTAACCACAGGAGCCAGGGGTTGAACCACTGACCACTGTACTTCCTGAGCCACAGCCTACACAGCAACTTGACAGCTTCTCATCTACTTTACACCCCTTGTGTTCCTGCCCAGGAGAGGACCTGGTGGCTTCAGAGAGAGCAGCGACTCTTTGTAACGCCTGTGATCTGTCCGGCAAGAGTCTGTTCGTGCTGCCACACACCGACCACTTAGTGGGCTACATCATAAGGTAGTTATCATCTCACTAATGCCATATGAATACATAGTTTTATACATATAAATACATATTTTTCAATGTATGAGAAATCATCCAAATGGCTCTCCACTTGAATTCAATGGAAATTGTGTTTTTTCATGGATTTTCAATTTTGCAAACATTTGCCACACAGTGATGTAAATATATTTTCTAAATGCATTCTTATTATTATTGTGAAACCAATAGTCCATTAACCTTTGTGCAGTCTTCACACAAGGAAATGCATGTCTAACAGGTGCAGCAAATACAAAACAGGAACATTTCTTCCAGATGATGTATGTGTGTTAATGTAGTCGTCCCTGTAATTCTGCAGGTTGGAGAATGCTTTCTATGAACATTCTCAGACATACTACTACACTGAGATCCGCCGAGTCAAATCCCATAAAGAGTTCCTCAACAAGACAACACATCAGGTAACAGTACAACCCAAAGCAAATGTAGCTACAGTTTCTATGTGTGCAAAGAGACAGTGGTGCAGGCGTGTGGCGCAGTGGATAGAGCCTTGGTCTGGGGATCAGATGGTCACAGGTTCAAACCCCACTGCAGTCAGCATGTCGTTGTGTCCCTGAGACACTTCACCCCAAAGTGCTCCTGGGGGGATTGCCCACAGTATTGAGTATGTAAGCTTTGGATAAAAGCGTCTAACAAGTAACTTGTAATGTAATGTAATGCAGGAATGGGTCCAAACACCTGGAAATGGGTTAGCATATTTTTTCATCTAGTTCCCTGCTCAAAGTCAACTGTATTGAACGTTTTTTATAGTAAGATGCCTAAAATAAGGTCTGGTTAACACAAGCCGAAGAGATTTTCACCTTCTGAGACATAAAATACACCAGTAATTACCCAGCTGTTGTATTTTCAAAGCTTCTATATGTCTTAAAAAAACGGTGGCTGCGAACAAGTGACTAAATACTGTAAGACTACTGAACGTCATCATGCCAAACATTAGCCTCCTTTAGCTTAGCATGATGTAGTTAATTTAGGACATTGCAAAATCTTTTTATTGCATTTTTGCTTCAAAAATGATAAAAGTAGTATTAATATGTGGAGACTCTCCTGATGAATAGTATAGGTGTAAGTTTCATAAGCATGTGTTTGCCACAGAGCTTATTTTCTGCAATATTCCAAAATACAATGGAAAAATCCCATCGCTTTAAGTCAAGGGAGCCCTTCACTTAAAGCGATGCTAACTTCTGGGTCGGACCACAAATATACATCATCACTGCACCACACTGTGAGCTGTTTGGGATGAATGAAATACATGAAAGTACTCTGAGATGCCCGCTCCTCACAGAGTCCTTGTCTCTCTTTTCTCCCCCTTTGATGTTCCCAGCTGCTGTTTGTCAGACACCAGTTTAAAATCGCCTTCTTCAGTGAGCTGAAACAGGACACCCAGAATGCTCTCAAGTAAGTCTGAGCCTATAAATGAATGATGGACTGTTCTTTGGTGTTGGTTACGATCAGTTCCGGATAGGAATTGATGAGACATCACACTTATCAAAGGCAGATTGAAGTTAACAAATAGCGTGAGATCTCCAGAATTCACACAAATCCAGTTTCCCTGTTTGTTGTCTTAACTGAAAATATAAAAGGAACTGTGGCTTCCTACTTAAAATACAATTTGAAAGGATCCTGGCTAATATATATCTTAATTGTTTGACCTGTATGGTTTACCCTAGCTGTTCCTCTTTCTCTTATTAATTGTGAGGTTTATATATATTGCACATTTAATACGACAGACTCAAAGCCCTCAAACAAAGTGTTGAATGTTTGTTTGTGTCTGTAGGTACTACAGAACTGCATACAGTCTGGTTCATGAGCTCCGGGCCCACGAGACCAACATGTTGGAGATCAAAACTATGGCTGGATTCATCAACTATAAGGTACATTTTGGACTGTCTGTAGGAAAATGCTCTTTACTAAGTGCACTGATTTGACACAAAGAATGTGATTCAACTTGGGGACTTAGTGTCTGATGATTGGAACAGTTAAGGATTCAGCCCAAACCAGTTGGAAGTCTTTTGTTACTGAGCGTTAATCATCTTTTTTGTCTCTCTCTCTTCAGATCTGCCGTCTGTGTTTCCAGCACAACACTCCTCTAGACGCCATCGCTCAGTTCAGGAAGCACATCGACCTGTGCAAGAAGAAGATCGGCAGCGCTGAGCTGGCCTTCGAGCACTCTGCATGGATGTCTAAACAGTGAGGATACATACTGGAATATACTTTATTAGAAATGATAGAAACAACAAATTGAATAAATAGGTTCTATCTACCTTGCTGCATTTAAAACAAATCTTGATTAAAGGTCCCATGTCATGGCCATTTCTACTGATCATAATTCCATTGTTGAGGTCTACTAGAATAGATTTATACTGTGCATTTTTCCAAACTCACATTGGTTTCTCATACAGCATCTCTGTATAGTATGTGTATTCACTCTCTGTCCTACACGCCTTGTTGGAGCTCCTGCCCCCCCCCTCCCTATGAGCCCACTGTGCTCTGATTGGTCAGCTCACCCACTCTGTTCTGATGAGTCCACCACCGTTACAGCGGAACATCAGTGATTATGTGTTACAATGGCGTTTGTTAGCAACCAGAAAATGACACCAGTAATGACAAACAGATGAGAATGCTGCGTGGGGTCTGCGAGACAGCGAGACACCGCGAAACTCACCTGAACTCAGCCTGAGCACAGGTAGACGGGTCTTTTCTGTGTTAGAGTTTTACTCGCTACAGGATGTACTTTGAGGGTTTGTGACTCTGCAGACCGTTTACATGCAGAGAAAGCTTCATAACACACAAGGGGACGGGTAATAACCGGAAAAGCATGACATGGGCCCTTTAAACAATAAAGCAGGAGTTATGCACATTGTTGAGGATGCAGCTTGTTGTTGTATTATGAGTGTGTGAGAAGGTGTCTGTCATGTCAGAGGAGTCATTTTGTACCAGAACATAACGGGTGGAATGTAATACAGTAACTTTAGTTTAACTTTGAGTATTTTCATTTTAACATACTTCTTATGCCAATATTATACTTTCTCTATTACAATTATTTGAGAACTTTAGTTACTTTACAGGTTTAGATTATTTGCTAATGCAAAATATATATCAGTTGATAAATAATAATGACAAATCCAGCAGCTATAGGCGCTTTCACTCCGGAGTACTTTTCCCAGTATAGTTCCGATAGTTCTTGACATTTTGCGTTCACACCAAAAAATCCGGAACTAGAACTTAGTTCATGAGAACCTTTTCATCCCCTTCTCAGTCCCTGCTAGAGAGCAGGTACTGTCCTGGGAGAAAAAGGTTCCCATTTCTGATTGGCTGGGAGGATTGCAAACCACGCCCCGTAAAACTCGGAAAAGTTTTGTGAAGCCGCCATTGTATTTGCTGGCATTAGCATTATTAGCATTAGCATTAGCCCAGCGCACCAACGGAGAGAGACTACCTTATGGCAACACAAAACAAAACATGGGAGCGGTGGAGATGAGGAGGTGTCGGCGTTCTGGCGATTTATTCAGAAGGCTTCAGTAGAAGCTGCTGGGAGTCTTCCCAGCAGCTTCTACTGAAGCCAGTGCCCAACTCCGGGGACTTCTGGCGTGAAGTTGTTTGCGGCCTGCCAGTAAACCCAAAGCAGAAGAAGAAGTGACGTCAGCGGCTTCATTTGCCTAATCCTCCCTCAGGGACTTATTCCGGTGTGAACGCGATCTGCTCTTTAGTTCATCAGAACTAAAGAGTTCTGATGAACTAAGTTCTGATGAACTAAGTTCTGATTAACTAAGTTCTGATTAACTAAGTACGGCAAAGTACTTGGTGCGAAAGCGCCTATTAAGTAATTAACATTAGCTCCACATTTCCCAGCTGTGATGAACAAGTTAATGCACCAGTAATCATTATCCAGTCATTTAATATGATTCTGAAATGGGTCATTATGCATAAGATACTTTTACCCTGGTACTTAAGTATAGTTTGATGCCAAAACTTCTGTACTTTCACTTACATTTTGATTGTAGGACATACACTTGTAACAGTCTTGGTAACATTTGGTATGGGTACTTTCACTGAAGTAAAACATGTGAGTACGTCTCTCTCCACTGGGAGCTGACTTTTGCCTGTATGTCTTTGTCTTAACCCTAACCCTGTCTGTGTGTTCCTCTTTGCTTCCCACAGGTTCCAGTCGTTTGGCGAGCTCTTTGATGAAGCCATAAAGCTGGGTCTGACAGCAATCCAGACCCAGAACCCTGGCTTCTACTACCAGCAGGCGGCCTGTTACAGCCAGGACCGCAAACAGCTGGCCCAGCAGCTCTGTCAGGTGAGACAGCTGCTGTGACTGCCCATCAGAGGGTTCATACCTGCTGCAAACAGCCAGCTGTCATGGACACATCATGTTGAACATATGGAGTGACAGAAATAGTTGTGTGAAGATTGAAAAACTGCAAGTTTCAGTTTTGGTACTAGAAAGGGCAGTTATGCAATTGTATTGGTATGTTGATCATCTTGCATCTTATTCTATTTATGTTACTTCTTACACTATTTATCTTGTATTGTCTTATTTATGTTTCGTTGTCGGAGCCTGGGACTTAAGATTTTAATTGCTTATGACAATAAAGTTTTCTTGAAACTTTGAAACTTGAATCTGGTTGTTCCAGGCTGCAGCGAGTCTTCCCAGCCCTGAGCCAGTGGACACCCAGAGTGGGGGACTGGACTTCTACGGCCAGAGACCATGGAGACAAGGACACCAGAGTACGTACACACGCATATACACACACCACACACACTGTGTTAGAATTGTACGGCTAATGGCTCCTGCTTTTTTGCATCTCCAGGTATTGATCCTCCAGATGCCGAGAAGGAGAAGACGGGGATTCTGGCCCTGCAGATGAAAGAGAGAGATGTACCACACTCTGTAAGAACACACAGCTGTGGCCATGATGTAGCTCACTGCTTCCCTATTCTTCATGCCTTCAGTTAGAACATTTCAAACCACTGGCACTATCAAGTGTATGTCATTTTAGCATGTTCTGATGGTGTTTCAATCCCTGTGAAATGTATGCAGTTTCTGCAACAATGTTAGTTCAAAAGCATCTAGTTTCTTTTTTGCTACTACCACTGGGGAGCGCCAAACTTAACATTTCTGAAATTCTGCACACTGTGGCTTTTTATACCAATACACAGAATTCTTAAAACAAAACTTGAAATACTGTTGTGTGTGAGTTACTAAGTTTAAAATGATTGAAAGATGGTCAGTGTTGTGCTTTGATTCTAGAAAGTATGGTAGTAGCAATGTTTTCATTAGGAGAAACCAGCTGTTTTCAAAAAGCTCCTCTGTCTTCAGAAAGAAGTCAAATATCTTTGTCATCACAGCCCATATTCATTATGTGCTACTACTGTATTAACGATGCTCCTCCATGTCTCTGCCCAATAGGAGCTGATTATAGCACTCCTCAGTAATGCTGTCGCCCAGTTTAAGAAGTACAAGTGCCCTCGGATGAAGAGTCATCTCAGTGAGTATCATGGAAGCTCCCTCAGTGCCTCCAGTCATTATCATTGAAGTGTCTTCATTTGACTACTGGTATCTGCTGTTGTGAGTCCATCAGTGCATTCACTCATCAGGTAGACATTGTGATGCTTTGGTGTAGGATGTGAACATTTTTCACATTATGTGGATGCAGTCTGATAAAGTGAGCTCATCATTAAATGAATGAAATTGTTGCCCTGGTTTTGTTTGAACCTTAACTTTGTTTATTTTGTAGTGGTGCAGATGGGAGAGGAATACTATCATGCTAAAGACTACACCAAATCCCTAAAGTAAGAGCTTCCAGTGATACTACACCTGAAGTATAAGCATGCATGCACGTGTGGATGGTTTTAAGCGATGAGCCAGTCTGGAGATGTATTTTGCAAACGGCACTAGGTAGGTTGTTTCCTTAACGTGTGTTTGTGAGCTATCTGAGTGTGTGTGTTGTGTTGCAGGCTGCTGGACTATGTGATGTGTGACTACCGCACAGAGCGATGGTGGGCCCTCCTGAGCGCCATCCTGACCACAGCTCTGCGCTGTGCTTATCTGATGGCCAGTGTTAAAGACTACATCATATACTGCATGGAGCTGCTGGGCAGGGGTAAGGCATTGTTCACCTCTGCTGCCATGGAGCTAATGCAGATTGTGACCAGGCTTTTCTAACCTCACCTGTTTTTGGTAGAAACGTTTATGCAACATGTCTGTAAATCATACAACAATGATTTGTCATGATATTTATTTAGCTTATTAGTTTAGTTTATGGTTTCATGGACAGTCCCCATTAATGAACTGTAACAAAAACAGCAGCTTTAGCCAACATGGCTGATTTCCAGCTGTTGTCCCCAGCCAGATGGTAATAGACACCCTAAAAGCACAATACATCACAATCATTAGTAAAGAAGAAAGACAAGGAGATAGAGGAGATAGGATACAGGAGAACATTCAAATGAAATTGTAAACCAAAGGTACAATGTGGGACATACAAGCTCAGCAATGATGGTATTGTTCTGAAGCATTAAAACATGCCATGTCATTAGTGAAAAAACAGAAGAACATTTTTCAAGAAGAACAAGTAAATGACCAAAAAAGTCATTCTTGGTCCTGTGAAATAATGAATGATTGATTTTGATAATCAGAAGAAGTTGCCACATGTTGAGATCTCTGGAGAATGATCTCTGAAAATATAAACATAGAATACACATTTATTTAGTACAAAAGAATCCCACCACCATCACCTCATTTTTATTTAACTAATTATTTTACAATACAACTGATATTTAAGTGGACCACAAGCCAGTGGAAGAACATACCACTGTGCACGGTAAATGTTGTTTTCATTTGCCAGCGCCTTAGACAAATGTCCATTTGATGTACATTTCATGGACGATAAAGTATTCTGAATCTGAAAATGACCTGACGGCAATGTAATAACATTAGGTGGAAGAGGTAATGGTGAAGTCATTCTCTCTTGCAGCTTCAACCTTGAAGGAGGAACAGAAGTTGAGGATTGAGAAGAACCTCCTCAAAGTCCTGAAGGTGAGTAGAAGAGCTCAACACAACATGCTCAGCGAAGCAAACGCCATCAGTGGATTCAGGCACTGAGACATGACACCATGTTGCTGTGGGAGGGAGGCTGTGAACATGCAGGAACTGGAGACCTCATTCTATCATTACGTTTCTATTTAGACCTCTCTGTCTGTACACACAAACGGAAAGATTGACAATAAAGTTGACTTTGAAGTTAGCCGTTACAGGAATATCAAGTGAAACTGTCATGCAATTTATTGTAAAGTGAAATTGTCACCGTTAATTAATAATTGTAGCTATTTCCTACCAATAGGTATGTGCGTATGTAAAGGATTAAAGCCTTAAACTGTTTACATATCTCTAAAAAAGAACATAAAGAATGGAGACTGGCACAGCATCTAGTATGCGAGGTTAAGGAGATAGAAAGTCAGAGACAGTGCTCTCACTGATTGATTGATTGATTGATTGATAGGATCATCCAACTAGTTAAAGTCGTTTATGACTTGCTCTGTTTAGGATCAAAACCAACTGAGAATGGATGCAGAATACACGGTGACATACAGTGTGGCTGAAAACTTGTATACACTTGTGATTTCTGTTTTCCTTGCCTTTGAAATAACCCCCCGTTTATCACCCTTGTTTGCCAGTACTCTGCTCATTGAATTCTGATCACACACACACCAGCTGTTCCACAGCGCTGGTCCACCGGCCACACAGCAGAGCACTTGTTGATCCTAGTCTTTGTGTTCCAGAACGAGGTCCCTGAGGCTGAGCCGGAGTGTGACCCCTCCTCCGTCACTGCAGCCCGCTCTCTGTGGAACGACCGCATGGCCCTGGCCGGATCCAATGAGTTAACTATAGAAGTGCAGGATTATATCCCATTCAGTGAGTACACTCAACCAACCACTTACAGGAACCTCACGTGTTTGCTATTGCTTAAGAAACCACAGCTTTAAGATCATTATAATGTAATACAAACTGCAAACAATTGCCTGAGGTCAATAATAAATCTCCTTAAACAATTTTAGTGTGGCACACATTCCCAAAAAGTAGTACGATATCTTTTCTTTACAAAAATCTGGTATAATGATTGTGCTGAGAGGATGTTGTCTCTCCTCCTGACTCCAGTCCAGTGTAAGGCCAGGTTCCACTCTCCCAGTTTCCACGTGGACCAGCCTGTCCAGCTGAAGGTGTTCCTCCGAGCCGACTGTCCTCACCCCGTGTCCTTCAACAAGCTGTCTGTCAGCCTCAGTAACCAGGTACGCTCTACACATGGAAGGTCTGATCAAAACAAATGTTTACTACACAAGCAGGTTACATGGTATCACAAAGGAAGAAGCTCCAAATAACTTTGAATCTAATAATAGGTACAACTGCTGTGATCCATCTCATATATTCAGCAATTAATGAAGATGATTTTTGCGTAAACACATTGAAGATGAAAGTTAAATGCAGCTTTTTTTTATCATACATTTAGTATTGCAACACCATCAACCAACAAATCACAACATAATACAAAACGGGTTGCAAAAAACATTTTGATTGATCCTATCCTACCCTCCATCTAAAATGAACAATGAGGGTCAGGTACCAATCCCATTCTATCTCTAAGTATCTGTGTTATGTGCTCTATGACCATTTCAGACATATCCAGAATACTAATGTTTTGGGTTTTTTGAAGCACCCGTAACATTAACCCAAAGTGCATCCCAATCCAATTATTGTCCCAAATTGGATATTTCCCTATCCCATGCTTTCATGCCTTTTATGTAGGCATATCTTCCTGAGAGTTAAGATTGTTATATATAAATGACACTATTCTTTAAGGAGCACCCAACTCAGAATAGGATGGTCTTTCAAATCGGACCCTCATGGAACCCCATAGGCTTTACAGGCAGACCTTATTTTAAAGTCAAAGGAAAGAGAATGCTGATGAACATTGTATTGAGAGAGCAGTTTTTAAAAGTCAAGCATATCATCTTCTCCATGAATGTCCTGAAGAGTTGTATTGCCTTTATCCTCCCAGGCTTTGTTGGTAAATGGTTTGCCCACAGTTAAGAGGAGATTATTGTTCCATAAAGGAGATGAGCTACACCACACACTCTTAACTTTAGGAATCTGAACACTTTAGATAGATAGATAAATAGACTGAAAGATATTCTGAAATTGGGATCAATAAAGTATCTATCTATCTTTAGATCTTTAATCCTATGAGTTAAAATTGGACCGTTAAGTAAACCAAATGTTTTGGTGGATATACTGGGAAGGGATTCATTTTCACCCTGACCAACACAAATATCACACACATCATGTCCTAGGAATTAAAACCAGTTAAAGGTTTTTTGTGTTGGTGGTGTTTGTGTTTAGGAGTACAACCAGTGGTGTGTGGTGGAGTCTGCAGGGAAGGAGAGTATGAGCCTGGTGCCTGGGAAAACCCAGTGCTACAACTTCAGCTTTGTAGCAAAGACTGAAGACGTCGGCAAGAAGATTGAGGTGAGATGCGTGTGTGTGTTTGTTTTTGAGACAGAGGTGGAGAGAGAGTTGGTAGTGACAGTGTGTGTTGTGTGTTCAGATGACAGGTATTGAAGTGATGCTGGGCAGTGACAGTGGCCGCTGTGTGTTCCTGAGCTGGAGGGGGGCGGGTGGAGATGTGGCCTCTACCCATGAGGCCTTGCAGGCTAGCAGGTCATCCCGGCGATGGGGGCGGGGGGTGGAGGCACGGCAGGAGCCGGACTGGGACAGCCTGACCCTGCAGCCCAGCACCATGTGAGTCTTTGTTCAGTTCTCCACCGTACTGCAGTTTCTACTGTCTCAACTGAAACGTGAAGTGTTTGTTCCTTTCTGTTGCTCAGGGTCATCTCCAGAGTACCAAAGGTCTCTGTTCAGCTGAGCCACCAGCCTCCTGCACTCAACAATGAAATGTACTGCATCAACCTCACTGTCCAATCACAGGAGGAGGGCGTGGCAAAGGATGTCAAACTGACAGCTGGCCTCAAACCAGGTGCACTGATACAAGAGTTACTACACCAAAGTCACGCTATAACACAAATATTTCTGTTTACATTCAGTTTGTGCACAGATTAATCAAAAGAGAGCGTTTTGAGGCTTTATAGGTTTCGCTATTTCATATTTCTTTGCTGAGTCAGGCTAGCTGTTTCCCCATGCTTCCAGTATTTATGCTAATCTAGGCTACGCACAGCTTGTAGTAAACACACTAACATTAGATTACTATCAATCTCCTCATGTCTATCTCAAATACTCATACTTAAGTCATTAAATGCTGAAGTAAAAATGACCTTTTGGAAATGTATTTAACATATTTTCCATCAAATCAATGTTTATTTTATGGTTTTGTGTTGATTGGTGTATCTAGGTCAGGATGCCACTCTGGGTCAGACCACACATGTGACCCTGGACGGCTCAAAGGTCTGTGACGACAGTGCCCCTGCCCTGCTGCCGGACCTGCCTCTAGGAGATCTGCATCCAGGCCAGAAGGTGCGCACACATTCTAAAACAGTCTGTTGGAGGAGAAACGTGTGAAAAGCAACATTCTCTGCCACTTCCTCATACACACAGCTGCCTACAGCTTCTCCACAGCAGTAATTCCAGTATGTATGCCAAATGTGCTTTTTTAGTTGGAGATTTCCTTACATGTGAAGTGTGTGTCAACTGGACCGAGGGTCTTCCTCTTCCACGTGGCCTACAGCATCGACACCTCAGTGGAAGGACGTCAGATTGTCTGCAAATGCCACAAAGTAAAGACCTTCCTCACAGCTGACAGTTCGCACAGTGGTCTTTTTCAGGTTTAAATTCTATATGACTCATTCCTCTGTTGTTGTCTTTCAGGATGAGACGGTTACCATAGAGACGGTTGTCCCATTTGAGGTGTCTGCGAAGTTTGTGTCCACCAAGGTCTGTAACTGCTACTTTGGCTAGCTAAGTTCCTACTTTTAGGCTACATCCACTCTAACTCTCTGTGATCCCAGTGCACGAGTGTTGAGCACCGTTTCCAAAGAAATGTTAGTCCATATTAACGAGCCTGAGAGCAAAGATTACATGACAATTCACTAACACTGTCACACACATACTAGTGTCAACAGGAAGCAGATTGTCACACAATATTCTCTATTGTATTTCCAATACAGTGTTTCCCAAACCTTTTTCTGCATTTAGCGTTACAAAAGAAAAGTCCCCTTTCACTGCAACATGTTTTGAAAAGGGCAGGCCCTTGGCAGGGGATTCGATGAACCATCTGTCAATCACACTCTTGCTTCCAGACTGGGAGAAAAACTTGTTTTCCTTTGAGGGAATTCTACAGTTCTTGAGTTGCTCTTCCCTCAGTTAAGACATACTTTCATATTGTTGGCTAAATTACTCAACATCAGTAGTCCTGCTACTCCTCATGCTTTCAGACTTTCTCCCATGTATTGATAGGAATAGAATAAAAGAAAGTCACGCTGTATCTTCAGACAATAAAAGTGTCCAGAAAAGCTCAGAGGAGATTCCATAAGCATCACATCCAATTAGCCATATTTTCTCTGCATGCCTTTTCTGTTCTAGCTGAGAAATTACATTAGTGTTGAAAAGCGTTAGCTTTATGTTATGGCTCAAGAAATTCGGTTCAAAATGTCTCTTGTGTCTTCTCGGTTTTGCTGTCTGTCTTAAAAACAGCTGTTTGGTAGCAAAGAAAAACACCCAGCATCCATGATGCACAACACCACCCAGACTGTGTGCTGATACCTGTTGTCCAAAGACAAAAGAAAGTGTTGCTTTGAGCAGCGTCCTCCTGGACGGAAAGAGCCCAAATGTGTCGTGATGAAATTAATTTGAACACAGAAGTCATTTATTTTTCTATTTACTGATACACGTTACTCCGCCGCCGTCTCTCTTTGGCTGGGTCAAGAGGAAATTGTGGATCATTTTTGTTGTTTCAACTACTATGGATTTAGTCCAATAAACAAACTAACTTAGTGATACACCAAGATTATTTCTAGATAACCGTGCTTTCAGAGTTTATCAATTTGGTCTAATTTTATGTATTCTTTCCCAGTGACTGACTTATTTCTCTTGTTATTATCCGTGTGTTGCAGTTTGAGCAACTGGACCGGCTGGCCGTGGACATCCCCTTCCTGTTGATGACAGAAATCCTGTCTACGTCCCCCTGGCCTCTGCTGCTGGCCTCCTCCTCCCTGCAGCTGCTCACTATGACCTCAAACACACCACAGCTCCAGTCACAGCTACAGGAAGGTACCTGGCACCTTCTTACCTTTGCATTCATAGCTGTGAATACAAAAGCTGATTGGACTTTGACTGACGTATTGTGTGTGTGATCAGTTGTTTTGCAGACTGACGAGTGTGCCAGTGAGTGTTTCTGTCTGCGGGTTCCCCCAATGAACAACAACACCACTGTAGCTACAGGACAGTACCTGATATCATGGAGAAGGTACACAGACAGACATGTGATCGGAGCCTTTGAACAGGTGTGTGTGTGTGTGTGGGTGTGTGTGTGCAGCTCCTAACTCTGTTTGATCTCTGTTGTACAGGAAGTCCTCCGGTGTGGACAGTCCACTCATCCAAACCACAGTCACTCTATCTCACGTCATCCTGGAGACGGTCCCTCTCTACATCCACGCTGGTCAGTCAAGTCAATACACACATCACATGCATTGTATAATTAACTGTTCAAACTGACTGTTAAAGGGGCTAAATACTCAATTCAGAACACAGCTAGGGTTGAGGGATTGCCTCAACATGGTGACGGCTGAGACCACTACAAGCTAACTGTTAACAGCTTTAACATTGAAAACACGGAGCTGTTTATCAATTCACTTCGGTTAGTGAACTGCCATTTCCTTCACTGCCAACAACTTGTGCTAATTTGCGTAGTTCGTGAATTTCGATAGTGTAATGTTGTCGCAAATGACACAGGGCTACAGTCCTCTCAATGGAAATGTCTAATCAATGCTGCTAGTTAGTTAGCTAGGTAGCAATGTTGTCTTTCGTGGTGCAAAATCCTTACAGACTGCTCAATTGACCCAATAAAAACAACAATGGCTTCTAACAGTTCAGTCATACTTACACATAACTCCACTATATCCTTAAACAGTTGTTTGCTGCTGTTAATGCTCTGAATGCGGTTCATAGACCCTTTAATGTCTCTGATCTCAGAACTCCTTTTTTTATACACATTTTGAATTTTGTCCTAATTTTCAGTCATTTCTTTTTCTGATGGAATATATTTCCACTGTGTATTGTATGTCGGCATTACAATGTGTGTCTTGGTTCAGATTTACCATCCTTTGGGCGAGTCAGAGAGTCCCTTTCAGTGCGCTACCATATCGAGAACAGAACGTCTCTGGTGCAGGAGGTGGAGATGGCTGTGGAGCCGTCAGATGCCTTCATGTTCTCCGGACTCAAACAGGTACAACAGGGCTCACTCTTAAATACCATTTTATGTGAACGTGCACACAGCTTGGAGAGGAAAGCCTAGATTCACAAAGACAGTTTTGACCTGTTATCTCTGATCAGGAAGTTTAGTTTAGTTAGAGAAATCCTGGTTTTCTGTTGAACTCCCTTCACTGTATACCCCCCTGGAGTGCTAAAATGCTGACTCAATTCTGGGTTTTGTTGTGTGTGTGTGTGTGTGTGTGTGTGTGTGTGCAGGTGCGTCTGCGCATCCTCCCTGGCTCGGAGCAGCAGATGCTCTATAACTATTACCCTCTGATGGCTGGTTACCAAACACTACCACAGCTCAACATCAGTCTGCCGCGCTGCCTGACCGCCAACACACACTCTCTGAGACGCTTCCTGCCCCAACGCATCTTCGTCAAGGTAACACACTCACAGAAACCAATGTGCCTCACTCAGAAAGCAGTCATTGTTGTCTATTAAAAACTATTATTTTCCCCTCAGCCTCAGGGTCGACAGCTGGATGAGGCCTCCATCGCTGCAGCTTGACGAGAACACACAGACGTTTCCTGTAAATATGAGAACAAAGCAACATTGTGTTGGATGTTCTACAATAATGATTCCACACGGATGACAATATTAACACTATTTGTTTGTTTGAAATTATTCTCTGAGTCAATATAGTGAATTGATCCACTGATTTTCACTTAACTGCAAAATCATGTATGAATCTGATGTGAACTACATTGACATTTGGTGTGTTATACATGAAATGTATTGAAAGTTTAATTAAAAAGAAAGCTATGTAAACAGTTGTGTCCCATGTGCATTTCAATGTTTTACCGTGTAACCCTAACATCATTCATTTAAATCTCAACACACATCTGTAAAGTTTAGTGACTGCGTTTTGCGTAGTTGTGAAGCTACGTGGTAATAAATTACACACACACACACACACACACACACACACACACACACACACACACACACACACACACACACACACACACACACACACACACACACACACACACACACACACACACACACACACACACACACGGGTGAAAAAAGAAAGGAAAAAAAGAGCTCACAATGCATTGCAAAACAGGAATGTAGAAGTTACACGTGGGTGAAATAGTGCAGCAAAGTCCTGGTTCAGTTCCATAAACACAAATCTTACCAGTTGGAGCAAGTGTTTTATTGCTTGTAAACACCTCTCTTAGCTCAGGATGTGTCCCAGCTGCCTTCAAACATGCCGTGGTGCAGCCACTACTTAAAAAGAGAAATCTCGACCCCTCCATTCTCGCAAATTTTAGGCCCATCTCCCAGCTACCTTTTTTATCAAAAGCCCTGGAGCGAGTAGTCCATGTCCAGCTACAGTCGTTCTTAACCACACATGGAATCCATGAAAAGTTTCAGTCTGGCTTCAAACCCATGCACAGCACTGAAACAGCCCTTTTAAGAGTTTTTAATGATCTGCTCCTAGCCGCCTACTCAGGTAGCCCAGCTGTCTTGGTGCTGTTAGACCTGACAGCTGCCTTTGACACTGTGGACCATAGCATCCTGCTGTCACGGCTTGAACAGTCCGCTGGCATCACAGGCTCTGCCCTTGCATGGTTCAGGTCCTACCTGACAGACCGTAGCTTCGCAGTGCAGCTAGGTACCTTCTCCTCTGCTAAAGCCCCTCTTACCTGTGGGGTTCCCCAAGGCTCGATCCTGGGCCCCATCCTTTTTCTACTGTACATACTGCCCCTAGGTTCAATTCTCACAAAACACAATATCCCCTTCCATTGTCACGCTGATGATGTACAGATCTATCTGCCTCTCAGGCCCCGGCTCCACGAGGACGAAAACGGGTTGAATCCGCATATTTCTCATGCGTATAGCCCTCTAAGATCGACGACGCCGTAAGGGAAACGTAGAAACAGACCCCGCAAACGACAACGGGTCCAAAGGTGGATAGATCTGGGAACGGAGCGCTCTGGGGGGTCCAACGGGGCTGTGGAGTCGCCTATACGGTCATTCGTTTTCATAGCCCCGCCTCTCCCCCGCAGGGTTGCTATCGTGCTCCAGTCGCTACTGACCATGCTGATTGATTGATTGAATTGATTGATTGATTGAAAAGTTTATTAACAGCTTGTATATTGGGTACAGTACAGTACAGCTCAAAACATACAATTGTTAAGGGGATGCAGACCAGAGAAAGACTTTCGTCTTGTTTACATCAGGGTCCCCCATTTCCAATTCATCATATCATTTAAGACATATAAGACATATATGACATACAGATGGCTTATTTACAATTTACATACAGGTGGTTTTTTACATACAGATGGATTATTTACAATTTTCATTTTAGATTTCGTTCTAATACATCCTAACCGGACATTTAAGACATACCAAGTCTACAGATATACAGTTAGTAACAGAGTCTAAAATGCGAGTATATACATAGATGGGGGGGGGAAGCTGTCCATTGTACGACAGGTTGAGATTTGTACCATTACCGGGGCCAGTTTTGCAATGCTTTCCCCCGAAGGTGCTCTTTAAGAGAGGTTTTGAAGGTAAGTATAGTTTTACTTTCCTTTACAGTTGTGGGAAGAGTGTTCCACCTTGATGTGGCATAATTGCGAAACGTGTATTCCCCTTTTTTTGTGCCAAATCTGGGTTTTACATGATTTGTGGAGCTCCCTCTGGTGTTATGATCATGGTATTCCTTGACCTTTGGGAAGAATTTTGACATGTACATGGGTACCATAGAGGTGTAGTGGATCTTGTAGACCAGGCCCATTGCAAGTAGCTGTACTCTGTCGTCTACTCTAAGCCATCCTAGGTTGTCAAAGTGGGCAGAGGTGAGGTGGGTTCTAGATGAAAGGTCAAGCAGTAGTCTGACCAGTTTATTTTGCGATGTTTGAAGTTTTGTTTTTAGCGCCTTGGAGGTGCTATGGTACCATGACGTGCAAGCATAGTCATAGTACCCTTGAATGAGTGCTCCTGCCAGAGTTTTCAGGGTGTTTTTGTTTACCAGAGAGGAGATCCGGTATAGGAATCTAGTTCTTTGATTGACTTTTTTTATTACATTGGATGCCATTTTGTCACAGGAGAGGTTTGCCTCAAGAATAGATCCTAGGTATGTAATTTCCTTCTTACTTGTGACAATAATGTCACCCACTGCAACTGAGAAGTCGTCGGATTTGCTGAGATTATGTTTCGAACCGAAGAGAATGGACTCTGTTTTACCCAGGTGTAATGATAATTTATTATCGGCGAGCCAGGTGCAGATTCTGCCGAGCTCGGAGCTGAGGGTTTTTTCAACCTGCAATCTGCTCCTGTCAGAGACCAGCAGGGCTGAGTCGTCCGCGAACAGGAACAAGTTGCAGTCACATGCTGATGACATGTCATTTGCATAAATTAGGAACAGTAACGGACCTAATATGCTTCCTTGTGGAACACCACAGCTCACTGGGAGGGGGGGGGGACAGAGTACCGTTTACCTCCACCATCTGTTCTCTCCCCTCCAGGTAGGATTGCATCCAGCTCACCGATAGTTTATCAAAACCAATTGCTTTTAGCTTGTCAATCAGAATGGGGTGATTGACAGTGTCGAAAGCCTTTTGTAGGTCCAGCATCACCATGCCGCAGTATTTACCCTCGTCCACCTCTTGTTTGATGTGGTCGGTCAAATAAAGAAGGCATGTGTCAGTGGAGTGGGATGTTCTAAAGCCAGATTGAAATTCATAGATTAGTTTCTTTTCTGCGAGGTACTTTTCGACCTGTTCATATACTATTTTTTCCATGACTTTCGAGATGGAGGTAAGTATAGAAACAGGGCGGTAGTTGCCTGGGTCCAATTTGCTGCCCTTTTTGTGCAGGGGGGTTACTCTTGCAATTTTGAAGTCTTTGGGTACTTTTCCCTGTTTTATGGAGAGGTTAATTATGTGAGCTATGACTGGTGAGATGGCGGTTGCTGTGTCTCTGAGGAATTTGGAGGGGATATTGTCGTGGCCAGTGGCCTTGTTAGGTTTGAGGGCGCTCAGTTTAATGAGTACCTCTGCTGTTGTTACCCTTGCTAGACTGAAATCATCTTTGCGTACCCCTAGGTTTTTGTAGTAGGTCATGATGTGATCTACTCCAAAAAGCCCTGAGTGGGAGGGTAATTTATTTACAAGAGTTGTGGCTATGTTTGTGAAAAAAATGTTCAAGTACTTGGCCACATCCAGTTTGTCTGTGATGAGCCTGTTATCTGTCTTTATGTTTACGTTTGAAAATCTCGTTTTGAGTTTTTTACTGCAGCCAAGCTGGTTATTGAGTAATTTCCAAAGTTCACGGGGTTTATTTTTGTTTTCCTCAGTTTTGTCATTGATGAAATTCTTTTTGGCAGTTTTGATCATGGAGCTTACGTCATTTCTTAGTCTGTTTCTTTCAATTTTTAGTTCAGTCACGTGGGCCTGGAGTTCACTGCTCGTGCTTTTGGAAAGCATTGACTGACTTTTATGAAACTCAGAGCATTTTTTGTCTCTGGTTTTCATGGCGGTCAGTATGCCGGAGTGCATCCACGGCTCAGCGCGATTTTTTACCCTGGTTGTTCTTAGGGGGGCCAAATCATTGAGTATTGCAGAGAATTTGTTTTTGAAACCAAGCCATGTTTCTTCAACTTGTGTACCACTGAGCTCATCTGACCAGTCCAGGCTCTCCAGTTCTAGGTTAAAGGCCTCGCTAGAGTAGTTTTTGAGGTCTCTAGATATGACTGTTTTGTGACAGCCGGCCTTTTGTTTTAGCTTTTTGCGGGTACAGAATATCATATAATGATCACTTAAACCGCATGCTATAACCCCTTTACTGGAGATCCTGGACCTGTCAGAGGTCAGAATGAGATCAATGGTAGTTTGTGTTGTTTCACATACCCGGGTGGGTTGGGTGATTAGCTGGCTGAAGCCGTGCAGATCACAAATCCTACTGAAGGACTTGAAGACGGACGTGTCTTTACGTTGCATATCCGTGTTCCAGTCTCCAATAATAATTGTCTCTACATCCCCCACATCAGCCAAACACCCATCTAATGTATCATAAAAGTCACTCTGTTCCGGTGGTCTATAGATTGTCCCGACTATTACAGATTTAGCATTGTCAAAAAGAATTTCAACCCACACAGATTCAATATTTTCATGATGCAGGTCAGTACGGTTTTTGAAATTGGTGTCTTTATGTATGTACATGCAGACACCACCTCCATTCACGTTCCTGTCCCTTCTCACTACAAGATAATCTTCAATTTCAATCTCTGAATCTGTAATGGAATTGTCCAATTTGGTCTCAGAAAAGCATAATATGCTTGCCTTACCGTTCATGAACAGTTGCCTGAGTTCAGCCAGTTTGTGTCTCAGACTGTTAGTGTTCAGATGAAAAATATGTAGTCCATTTTTGTTGTTTAAATGCATAATGTCGTCAGCTTGAAGATATTTGTCTTTGTCCGTTACAGCAAACGGCTTGCGGCCTGCCGTGGTGCTTGGAGCGGTGGGGTGGTGGGGGGAGGGAGGCTCCGTTGTAGCTTTAGCCGTCGATATGCTAGCAGGGTGGCTAACAACATGGTGGATATTTGTTCCCTCGGATCTCGGTTCTCTTCCTCTCGTCACTGCCTCATGCGTGTCTGTCTGCCGAGGCGTCCCCGGGGGAATGTCGAAGTCTCCGTTGATTCCTCGGTCTCCGCTGTCTCCATGGTCTCTGTTGTCGTCGCGTAGTTGTTGCTGTAGCGGAAGAGATGCTAGTTGTGATGCTAGTTGTGATGCTAGCTCCTCCAGCCTGCAGGACTGGCTTCTTGTCTGCACCGGGCCCGGATTCAGATGGATGTCTCCCGCTAACAATAAGACCAAGACGATCATACTTCTTCGGTCTAGTTTGCCTGACGGGGGTAAGTACTTTCGCGTCGGGTTTGCAGTTAATAATGCATGAATGCTTGCACTTCCAAAAGCGAGGTGTTTCCTTTCCCAGCCGTTGAGAAGGTAAAAGTCATTGTGGTTCATTTTATCCCCGCTTTCATTACTCTCCTTCACTAAGTGATGTTGCCTCATTGATGAGTTGAGGTAGGAGTCCATAATCCATATTGTCAGGAGGATGAAATATGTGAAAAATCGTGAGGAATAACCTCCAATGCGGGAGCTCTCGGAAATGCGACCACTCATAGCGAAACCGGAAGACTTTTTGCTACAGTTCTTTGTGCAACATCTACAGGAGCTCCTCCTTGAATTCAGATTATTTATCTTTATCTCGATATGGACATAAACGCGAGTGAAGTCTAATCTGACAGGACGGAGACACGCAGCTCCTGCCGCTGTGATGCAGCGGGAGCAAAACACACACTTCAAGTCAGATCATCACCCTTAGCTATTTTAATTACCTCTCAAACTACCTAAACTAGTTATAAATATGTTCATTTTTACTGTCGGGTCACTCATTACAGGATCAGCTGCTGCATGAGACAGACACTGACGCTGTCAGAAGAGAGGAAAAAGAGACAGGCTCCGTGTATTTGATGATTATATATCATTATATCGTCGTTATTCATTTGTTTTAAAGCTCAATAAATAACAATGAAGACCTTTGACCGGCACTTTTATAATTTTGTCCGGAAGATTTAAACTTTAACACACGCTGACCGGCGAAAAACTCTGCCCGGTTCTGTCGGCCCCCACCGCGGAGAATACACAGAAGTGCAGCCATGACAACCATTCTTCTTCGCTGCTTTTGTGGAGGAAGTTGCTGCTTTTGTGGAGGAAGTTACAGCGCCATGTACAGGTTCGGCATATGTACTGCAGCTTTTCCAGCGTTTGGATGTAAACGGAGCCGTCTCGTGGAGCTTGACACAATCCGGTGTATATTGCGTGGGGACGGAAGGTTTTTTGCGGTTGCATTTGCGTTACTCCGATGCGTTTTGCCGTATTTGTCCTCGTGGAGCCGGGGCCTCAATCAAAATGTTAACTCATTACAGCTATTGATGGACTGCTTAACAGAGATCAAATCCTGGCTGAGCCAAAACTTCCTCACCCTCAACGAGAGCAAGACTGAGGTTATCTTTTTTGGACCCCAACCTCCAGCCTCTCCGGTTGATATTCTGGGCTCTCTCAATAAAAACATCCTCCCCTCTGTCATGAACCTTGGAGTGACCTTCAATAGCGCTTTTAAATTTGATAAGCAGGTCAGCACCGTAGTCAAGACCTGCTTTTTTTTAAATACGACTGTTGGCTAAGACTAAGTAGTTTTTATCTTTTAAAGACCTAGAAAGGGTTATTAACGCCTTTGTTACCTCGAGACTGGATTACTGCAACGCTCTGTATGTGGGTATGGACCAGGCGTCAATTAGACGCCTGCAGCTAGTTCAGAACGCAGCTGCACGTCTTCTCACTGGCCATAAAAAGCGTGACCACATCACCCCAATTCTGGCCTCACTACACTGGCTTCCAGTTCGGTTCAGAATTGATTTTAAACTCTTATTTGTTTTTAAAGCACTAAATGGGCTGGCTCCGGCCTATATAGCTGAACTCCTCCATCGCTACACCCCAGCCAGAGCTTTAAGGTCTGCTGACCAGCTGCAGCTGATAGTGCCCAAGACCAGGCTCAAAACCCGAGGGCACCGAGCCTTCGCAGCAGCTGGCCCCAGGCTCTGGAACACTCTGCCCCTCCATGTGAGGTCGGCCCAGACCCTAGGGGTTTTTAAATCAACACTTAAAACTCACTTCTTCTCTCTGGCCTTCTAGCCTTTTCTTATCAAGCTCAACTTTTGTGGAATCAGCTTCCAGTTTGTGTTCGGGCGGCCGACAGCCTATCCGTTTTAAGAGTACGCTTAAGACCTTCCTTTTTGATAAAGCTTATAGTTGATAAAATAATCTAATGAGAGTGCATTGACATAGATACGCTATGCCTCTTCACCTACATTTGGGTCCTTGCTCTTTCACTTAAATCCTAAAAACTTGGATCTTATATTTAAAACTAAGGTTATTACTACTACTCATTCTTCTAAATCTTGTCTCTCTCTACTTCTCATACTCTCTACTCCTGTAATCGATTCTTTCCATCCTCTCTTTATCCAAAAACCTTTTCCCTCTCTAACCTCTCGAGGTTTTATTAGAGGGAAACAGGTTTGCAGAGTGGCTTATCCAGGCAGGGGAGTGTTATGATTCTTAGACACAGCGTACCTCCCTACCTCTCATCAATTCCAACTAAGGCTCCAGTGGGGACCTTGCTCCCTGCGTGTGCCTCTCCACCTCTGTTGTCTTACTCTCTTACTTGCTACCCTTTACCCTTAACCTATCCTAAGGGAGTGCTTGTTCTTCCTTCTGTCTGTCTGTGTCTGTGTATTCTCATGTTCCGATTAACCCAGCCTCCCCCAAATTTTTCTTCTTTTGTGTCTATATCTACGCCGGGATCCGGAGTCGAGGCTGATCCTCTTGCTGTGGTCCTGTGCCCTGGATCCTCTATCCTGAGTTCTGGATTAAGTCGTGGACTTCGGGTCGTGGCTGGGCCTGTCTCCTGGGCCTGGGTCTCGTCATGCTGCTTCCCTGATGGCTCCCACAGGATTGTTTTTGACATCTTCGTGGATTCATCTTCTTATTATAGACACATGCATTTCCTAACATTCGGTCTACCTACGCTGTAAAATGTATTATCTCTTCGATTTACACACGGCATCTATTGCACGTCTGTCCGTCCTGGGAGAGGGATCCCTCCTCTGTTGCTCTCCCTGAGGTTTCTCCCATTTTTCCCTTTAAACTGTGGGTTTTTCTCCGGAAGTTTTTCCTTGTACGATGTGAGGGTGTCGTTTTCTCATACTGATATTCTGCACAAACTGTGCTGTTGTATTTGCTGTAAAGTGTCTTTACTGTAGGGTATTTTTATTATATGTACAGCACTTTGGCTCGACCAAAAATCGTTTAAAAATTGATATTGAGCATGTTGCCAAATATATTGCTGTGTAGAAGGTAATACTGCTATGTTGATATGTAGAATGGTTCCATGTTAAGGATGTTTTTACACTTTGAGTTTTTGTGTGTATCCGTGCTGTTTCCAAAAAGCAAAGGAAGTAGAAAATGCAAAGTAAATGTATTTTAGCAACCCATTACACTAAATGTTTTCTTACATCATTTATTGACTAAAAAGAACAAAACACTTGGAAGCATCTATACGTATTAATTGTGTCGAAATTGCCAATTGGAATTAACTGAATGGCTATAGCTCTCTATTAAAGGTCTTTTACACCCATGGAGCCCAGCCATTAAACCGAAGATGCTCTTCTAGGGGTCCTTCTCAGGTCGATTAAATGGAATCCTTGCGTCCCTCACTTGCGTCGTTTCCCTGCGTTTAGTCCCTCCCACCAGGGAAGCATGGAGAGACGCAAGGAAACCACGAGAAGCAGGGAAATGAGTTTTAAGAGCAATGGGACGTCCTTTCCTCCGGAGCGTCACGTGAAGCGACGTCCGTTTGTGATGACGCCGCACAGCTGTTCGTCTGACAGCAGCTCTGTCCCCGTTATTTTCACAAACACCCCCGCCTCTGTTAGTACACTTTTACTGACACAAACATTTGTATCATCTGTTGTAGACCCAAATACATCAAATCAAATAAGAACTCATTCTCAAAAAAGATAAACGCCATTCTTAAAATGTATAAACGAACAATAGTTGGATTAATATTGATTAGAGTGCACAATAGAAATAAAAATAATTCAGAGAAGAAAAAGAGATATGTTATCTATCAAAACCCAGTTAGATTAACATTCATTAATCATTGGATTGCACACTTTGTTTGTGTGGATATGTAGCAAATTAACATGTTAAATAGCACTTAATGACTGACTGAATGGAAATGACAATAAATGAAAATGTAAAACGAAAAAGCGATCATGAAAATGTTTCCAATAAATGAATAAAATAATTTTTGACCACTTTGTTGTTCAGATATATCACATATTTGTAACTGAATGATGCATTCATTGAAACAAAACACAGTATAAACTGAGGAGTGAGTCCCGTGAGTTTCATGTGTTTTCTTCACTCCGCTGGGAAACTGCTCTCATGTCAAGAAGCATCAGATCAGTGCATGCGCTGCATCGTCCAATCAGTGAGCGATACACAGTAAGGGGGCGGGGAGAGTATCTGAGGATTTCACCGGAGGATGGTCTGGTGGTTCCTCGGTTATCGCTCCTCCATTATCGCTCCTCGCTCCTCGATCCTCGGTCCTCCGGCAGAAATAAGAGCCATGGGACGCTACTCAAGATGGCGCAGACAAATCAACTTCCGGTGATACCGAGGACCGAGGACCGAGGAAATGAAAATAGTCGACCTGAGAAGGACCCCCAATCAAATATGCTCCACTACTATCCAGCTCTCTCCATTGACTTCCGTATACATACATAATTTTTCCGAAATAAGGGGTCCTTCTCAGGTCGACTATTTTCATTTCCTCGGTCCTCGGTCCTCGGTATCACCGGAAGTTGATTTGTCTGCGCCATCTTGAGTAGCGTCCCATGGCTCTTATTTCTGCCGGAGGACCGAGGATCGAGGAGCGAGGAGCGATAATGGAGGAGCGATAACCGAGGAACCACCAGACCATCTTCCGGTGAAATCCTCAGATACTCTCCCCGCCCCCTTACTGTGTATCGCTCACTGATTGGACGATGCAGCGCATGCACTGTTCTGATGCTTCTTGACATGAGAGCAGAGTTTCCCAGCGGAGTGAAGAAAACACATGAAACTCACGGGACTCACTCCTCAGTTTATACTGTGTTTTGTTTCAATTAATGCATCATTCAGTTACAAATATGTGATATATCTGAACAACAAAGTGGTCAAAAATCATTTTATTCATTTATTGGAAACATTTTCATGATCGCTTTTTTGTTTTACATGTTCATTTATTGTCATTTTCATTCAGTCAGTCATGAAGTGCTATTTAACATGTTCATTTGCTACATATCCACACAAACAAAGTGTGCAATCCAATGATTAATGAATGTTAATCTAACTGGGTTTTGATAGATAACATATCTCTTTTTCTTCTCTGAATTATTTTATTTCTATTGTGCACTCTAATCAATATTAATCCAACTATTGTTCGTTTATACATTTTAAGAATGGCGTTTATCTTTTTTGAGAATGAGTTCTTATTTTATTTAATGTATTTGGGTCTACAACAGATGATACAAATGTTTGTGTCAGTAAATGTGTACTAACAGAGGCGGGGGTGTTTGTGAAAATAACGGGGACAGAGCATGGATGTATAATAAGAACTGGATACAGCGTGGGAGGCGGGGCCTCATTCATTCCTATGAGAGTTGCTCAATCGCGCATGATGACAAAATGGCCCAACTTTTGAGAGAGCGAAACGTCACAGATTACCCGGCATGCCTGAGAAGTACCCGTATGTGCGCTCATAGCGCATGCGCAACTTTAAACATGCCCCCCAAAATGCTCGTTCACATCAAGCACGTCAATTTGCGTACACGTAACAGCACCGCGCGTTCATGACAGCATGGTAATGGGTTGTTATGATGGATTTGATATTAACGACGAGGCGGCAGTTAGCAGCTAGCGGCTAGCTAGTAATTATGCTAATTTACACATCAGTCGTTATGTACTTTTATATTACGCTGATGTAACAGGATCTAGTGATATCCAAGCAACAGAGCTTAATTTAGCATGATACTTGTGTGGGTTGTAGCCTACATGAAACCACTTGGTAATATATAAAAATATATGTATTTTGAGTTATGATCAATTGTGATTTAAATCTTTATCATTGTTCATTGTATATGTAAGTTATTTATATGTATGTAAGTTTTGTCTCGTGTGTATGTACTGTTTGTGATCGTTGTTGTGTCCTCACTCGTGGCCTGCACCTTGACGTGGTGAGTGGGCTTTAAACTAAGACAGGCCATTTATGTTTGAAATATCATGCTAACAAACCTGCAATTACAGAATTGAATGATAGTGGTTATATATGTTCATGTCTTGCTGACATTATTTGTTATCCTTTTCCGCATAGCCTCTCAGATGGATTCCTGTTTCATCTGTTGGTGTGCCACTGTCCAGTGTCTGCCGGCTGGCTCCCTCTCAGAAAAGTGCCATCTTCTGTCAACAGGAAGAACTGAGCCTCCCAACCAGCATTCTGACCATGAGTCTGACTCACTAAATGAAGCTCAGCGCAAGTTCTTTCAGGAAGACTGGGTATGTATACATTCACTCCGCAGCTGCTTATAATCAGCTCATCACAGGCGTTCTCTTTAACCTATTACATTCACCTCATTCTCCAGCAGCCAATCACCGAGCTGCAGCCAAACTTTAAAATGGTTCTCCTCTCTCCTGCAGTCAGCTGTGATTTCAGGTGTTCATGCTGCCGCCCGCCTCCTCCCCATCCACCTCCTCCCCATCCACCTCTTCTCCACCCACCTCCGTTCATCATATCCAGAGCCAGGAGAGCTAATCCAAAGACCTCATCACACCTCCTCTTCATCCCATCTCCTCATCAAATCCAGATCTTCATCATCATCACCAGTGTCTAGACCCCGGGGAGGTTCCCTATATGCTCACGGCTGCATTTCCCCCTTTAGATATAAGATTTCAGGATCGGGGTCTAATCGCCAAAGACTTAACATTTATCATATGACATGTGTCAATAAATGTTCTTTAAACAAAATGAAGTCTCTCCTGATTTAACTGTCTGGACCCCATCCTCAACTTTTTTTCAAACCACAACATGCCTTCAGAGGGCTTTCCTGTTGATCATAATTGGTGGATCTTTTAATCTAATAATTGCAATCAATATTATATATATTACCTTTTGATCTATATAAATTGTATTTACATTTGTTGTCACTATTTTTTCCACCTAGTTCTACAATGCCAGCCATAAGAGGTATACATTTCTTATTTTTGTGAATTTCTATATAAAATGCTGATTTTCTACCTGAAAATGCTTATGTATTTTTAATTACATTTTCGTAGAGCTTTGACTTTTTCAGCTGAATAAATATTATAACTAGATGGTTTTGTTCAGCATTGCCAGCTTCACTTTTGAGCTTTATGTTGTGCCCAGCATTCTCCTGTGCTCTGAAATCAAAATGTGGATAAGCATAACACAACACTAAAATAAACACTACAATACAACTTGTTATTTGACACACACAAGGTTGTTCATTTGTGTGTATAAATATAAAACACAGGCTATATATATATATATATATATATATATATATATATATATATATATACATATACAAGTATAATTAATACAACTGTTAATTTGATTAGAGCTTTGACACATATATCTTTATTTATATATGTATAAGTATGACGACTTCCTCGGGCGATATCATGGTATAGCTAATTAATCTGGGTCAAAACGTGTTGTGCCCACATGCAAAGGTTGTAAACTCTGGTTTATCCCTGCGTGGTATTATAGTAATAGCAAACAGCAACGTTCAACTCCTTTAATGGTATATTGCAAGTGCAATAAGAAGCTACAGGGACGTTAATCTACGTCGGTAATATTAACTTTATTTAATACAAGATTTACATCATACAGCCCATGTAGTATAATATTTTACAAATGATGAATTACAGCAAACATGTGCAATATATCCATTATTACAGCTCCGTGGGCTGGCAGTAAGGCGATATGGGTCCGTTCTTATCCATGGGTAAAGATAAACTCATGTGGTGCTGAACACGTCACATCACATGAACGTGCCGGGCGGCGCGGTCCCGTGGGTTAGATGCGCGTTCATAATACAGAGGGAAATAACTCTCAGAATAACGTTATTAGCACATTTTTACAACTTGAGGAACGAATGTTTTTAATAAGGGCTATACAAGTGTTCATACTGGGTAGTTTATTTAGTTTAAAAAAAATTATCCAACGAGTTACAGACCACTCTTTCCCCATGTAAGTCAATGGGAAAAAGTGTTTCCGGGCCTGGCAACCAAAAGGAAGTGTAGTACCGCCGTTTGGCCAGCACGAATATTTTCATCAGAGTCCGGCGCACTTCCTGGGGGCTTGGGACAGAGCTGCTGTCAGACGAACAGCTGTGCGGCGTCATCACAAACGGACGTCGCTTCACGTGACGCTCCGGAGGAAAGGACGTCCCATTGCTCTTAAAACTCATTTCCCTGCTTCTCGTGGTTTCCTTGCGTCTCTCCATGCTTCCCTGGTGGGAGGGACTAAACGCAGGGAAACGACGCAAGTGAGGGACGCAAGGATTCCATTTAATCGACCTGAGAAGGACCCAAGGTCCCATGGAGGTCCACCGGAAGGGGAGGGACTTCCACGACTCGGGCCCTCCCTGGCCAATCAGAAACAACTCTCGTTGAGGCAAGCGATCGTGTTGTGTCGCGATAGTTAGTGGGACTCGGATTCAAACTGTGTGGCGGCTTGACAGCATAACCTGTAAATACAACAGACGACTGATCACAGTCAAGGTAACTACATGTACTATTACCGTCATAAAGTGTTAATTGTATGCCATTGTTAACATTAACTCAGTAATGCTATCTAAAGTACCCTAGACGACCAACTAAAGCACATTTCACGAGTGGATGCTGTTTGTCTGATGAAAAAAATATCTGTAGACATAGCTTGCTAGTTCAGAAGCCATTGTTGTGTGTTGTGGTCAACTAGTAACGTTAAACGCTACTTTAACGTTAAATGTAGTTGACTTTGCACTCTGTGTCAAGCAGTTGACCAATGGACTGTTTCTATGTGTTTCTAAGTAATTTAAATATCAATGCTGAAACGGTAGTGCTGAGCTCTGTAGCGAACTCCATTTTGAAAAGTTGCATGTTACTCTCTAACGTTACGATATTCAGTGTGGATAAACTAATGCACAACAACGTTAAGTTACACAACAATGACAGAAAGTGTATGTATCGTATAATTTGATACACGCTTCAGCATTAGCTTGGGGCAGACCTGAGGCCTGTACTACGAAGCCAGTTCAACATATTCAGGATATGTTTGTGCTATCTGGTTACACTAAACTTAACTACGTCAGTGTTACCAACCATAGACTGTGTTCATAAAGTTATTTACTCGGTACTTCTCAGTGGGGCGGAGTTAGCAGCATTTCACCTATCACAAACATGTGAATCTGTCAGCAGAGCGACATGTTACACTATGTTTTGAAAATGTTGGCGCTGCAAAGTGTAGAAAGAAGAGCAGGCAGAACTAGAGAATGCAATTCCTGAAGAAATTGCTAGTGGGAATGCTTTATGCTGAAAAGCTGACGCTAAACTGCTATGCTGAAATGTAATGTGTAAGAAGAAAGTGAAGAATTTAGATTGAAATGATATATACGGTGGCCCGGAAGTGTTGGGCTTTCTGAAATGCTGTTGCGTTTTCTGAAATGCTGCAGCGTTTTCTGAAATGCTGTGGTGTTTTCTGAAATGCTGTGGTGTTTTCTGAAATGCTGTGGTGTTTTCTGATATGCTGTTGTGTTTTCTGAAATGCTGTTGTGTTTTCTGAAATGGTGTAGCGTTTTCTGAAATGCTGTAGCGTTTTCTGAAATGCTGCGGCGTTTTCTGAAATGCTGTTGTGTTTTCTGAAATGCTATTGTGTTTTCTGAAATGCTGTGGTGTTTTGTGAAATGCTGTGGTGTCTTGCACTTCCGGGCCACTGTAGTATATGAACACTGGGGGCTTGAATGTGTGATAAGAGAAGAAAAGAAAGTAAAAAGGCTTGGAAAAGCAGCAGAATATTTGAACTGCAAACTTCTGAACTAACTTGATGGCGAGTGATCTGTCGCCATGGCAACGGCATTTGATGACACCCCATAATATGCTTAAATGTGTGGATGGCTGCATCTTTACCAATCCTGTGAAGCTTTGGGCCATTAGGAGCATTTTCACTGAAGTTATGAGAAAACCGTGTTTCATGGCGAGCCTTGTGTTACCATGGCAACGGTATTTGAAGAAATCTCAAAACTGTCCCGTAGATGTCTTCACGGCTGGACTGTTAGCACACGTGAAGTTTCAGCACTTTTTGATGATTTTCATAGGAGTTATAGCAATATCGTGTTTTACGGCGAGGGATGCGTTGCCATGGCAACAGCTTTTGAGGAAAACTCACTAATGGCACATAGACATGTTGAAGGCTGGACCATTAGCCATCATCTGAAGTCTGGTGCTGTTTTGACAATTTTCATATGAGTTACGACAACATCGTGTTTTATGGCGAGGGATGCGTTTCCATGGAAACGGCATATGATGACAACCCATAATTGACATATAGCCATTGAGATCTCAGATTTGGCGTAGAGCTGTTGAGGCATGGACCGGTGATATACAAGCGAAGATTGGGGGACGATTGGACCGTCTCCATTGGATTTACAGCGACATCGTGTTTTATGGCCATAGTAACACCACATTACCTAACATCAGATTTGATGTAGAGCTGTTCACAGAGTGTCCGCGGGGTCTTAAAAAGTATTAAAAGTTAATAAATCAATTTAAGGAAAATTAAGGCTATTAAAAAGTATTAAACGGCATTTTCCAAGGTATTACATTTTGTAGCTTGTTTTCAATAAGTATATAAATTGTCGTTATGGGGAAATGCAAGTTTGCGTCCAAATGGTTGGAAGATAAGGAGGAAGGACAATCAATACTGTATAGTAAATGTGAGGTAAAGTGTGTCGCCAATGTAACCGGTTAAAACTCCAAGTGGCGATGAGGTCTTAAAAAAGGTCTTAAAAGGTATTACATTTGACTTCAGGATTCCTGCATATACCCTGTGTTCAGGGCCACAGTGTTAACCATCATGTTAAGTTAGGAGTTATGACATCATCGTGTTCCATGACACAGGTGTTTGAGCTAACGACGTTATGAAACACCTGTGCTTGAGCCCAGAGATCAAAGGTTTCCATGGTGATGTGCAGTAATTAGTGAGAGGAGAGCCTTTCCATTGTTCTGAATGAGAGATAAACCTCTTACATGTGAACGTTTTGTTGAATAACTGTAACAGATATCCATGAAATGTCAACGCGTGAAGCATCTCAAGGACCCTGAGCATCTAAAGTGTGCTTTTTGTGTACTTTCGGGTCAATAATGTGGCCTTTTTGGCAGTTTAACTAAAGGTGTGCGGCTGCTGCTGTGAGGAAAGATCAACCTGAATTTACAATGGGCCTTAATGGAAACATGTTGAACGTTTTTGTCACTTCATGCCCTCAAGAGGCAAGATGTTTTCCTACGTTTCTCATGAAAAATGATGTCTCAGGAGCGTAGGGTTTGGGAATTATGGCAGGTTTAAAAAAAAAAATACGTTGAAAAATAAAGAAAACAAATTAAACAAAATGCCTCCTGAGGGCATGAAGTGACAAAAACGTTCAACATGTCTCCATTAAGGCCCATTGTAAATCAAGTCTGATCTGTCCTCAGAGCAGCAGCCGCACACCTTTAGTAGATCTGCCAAAAATGCCACATTATAGACCCGAAAGTACACAAAAAGCCGATTCCGACGCTCCTCACGGTCCTGACATCCTCCACGCGTTGACATTTTAGGAAAGCAGCTACCGTTTTTAAACTATAGTTAGAAATGTAAGAGGTTTATCTCTCATTCAGAACAAAAGGCTCTCCTTTCACAGCACATCTCCATGGAAACCTTTGATCTCTGGGCTTACACACACAGGTGTTTGTAAACATTCATTCACTACTACTTACATTTCATATCTAACTCCTTCAGCCTACAGAAACCATTCAACTATTACATTATTCAGCTATTTCAGGACATTGAGGCTATACATGTTGTTTATACCTTTTTTAAACCTTTTCTTTAAATATTAAGCTTCTTCACTATTTTTCCTACTCTTCCAGTTTAACATTTCCCTTTCAAGTTTTCAACAAAGTCATTGCAATGCATTTGAGCTGTAACAATTTTGGTTCAATTCATTTAACTTTTCTGCATTTCTCCACTAAGTTCAACACTTTGTTTCTGTAGCTAAAAGCAGCTACAGAGACCATTCAACTAACAAAATATTCAGCTTTCTCTGCATTTTCAGCTAAATTCAGCAACAAATGTTCACAGTTTACAGCATTCGCACGCATTTTCAGCAGGAAATGCATTTTCTAGTTATTCTTACTGATCCCTATCCTGTAGCCCTCATTGGACAGCAGTGTTTACTTTCCTAAACATGGCTAGTCGCATAGCATCATCCATGTGGACTCTAGTTTGTTCATGCTTTTTAGTTTTTTCTGATATGTGCTTTAAGTCCCTCACATCTGTCTGGATCCATGCTGGGTCTGGTGGACTGGTCTGATCCTGTTGTTTGAAAAGGGAAGCAGGGGAAGCTAATATAGCACTGGTGTTGCTACAGGTAGTTAGCCTTCTTGCTAAACCAGGTCCTTTGAAAGAGCACATATACTGCCTTCCTCTGTCCTTAACTCCTGCCTATGTCAGGCTGATCAGGTCAGAGCTCTTTTACTCTCAGCTTTCCCTCCAGTGTCCTCCTCTCAAAGGGTGTTTCTTTAAGTGATTAAACATCATTTTCCTTCTCCATATTCGCTATCTAGTTTTGTTTACACTCCGTCTTCGTCTAACTCTCTCATTCAAACGCCAATCACTAGGGTTGGGAACCGAAACTCGGTTCCAGATGAGAACCGATAAGAAAATGCCGGGTACCCATACAAAATACACAATTTCAGTTCTGCTTAACGGTTCCTAAACGCGGTAGACCCTGTATTCCAGCGGGTCCGTCTGCGCCGCGGTGACCCGGTGGAATACAGGGCAGACCTGGAGAATCACAGAACGGCCGGTCGTCAGCGGGCCGTTGACGGCCGGCTCGGTACGCTGACGGCCGGCACCGCCCTTAATAACGGCATCATGTAAGTTGCGCTGACAGGCGACAGAGGTCCACAGTTGCCCCGCAGCGAGCCTCCCCCCGCCCTCCCGTAGACAGTTCACGAGCTCAGTCACTTCATAACACCAAAGATGGATCGCGGTAAACGCTCTAAAGTGAGGCTCCACTACACTAAAACAGAAAAAGACAAGGCACAGTGTAATGCCTGTTAATAGCTTGCCACAGGCATAGCTCAGTTCAAATAAAGCACAGCTATTGTGCAATACATTTGTATTGCATGTATATATATATTTTTTTTAAATGTCAGTTAAAGTTTAAAAGAATAAGATATTTTTGTTATCTAAACGTTTGACCTCTTTCTTTTACAATTTTGGAATCGAAACGGGGAATCGATAAGAACCGGAATCGATAAGCAGAATCGGAATCGGAATCGATACATTTCAAACGATACCCATCCCTACCAATCACTCACTCTGGCGCTCCTGCTGCCCCCTAGTTGTTGGGGGTGTCAACAGCTGCTTTGGGCACAGTTTTGTGCGCCCCGAGCTGCTCCTATCTGTTGCATTGAAGAGGTGCGGACTGCGCATGCACCACTTATAACGAGAGTCAATGGGTAAAGATTTCTGCGCCCCAAGCAGGAAACACGTGACTTATCAGTAACTTTAGACATTGTAAAACTATTTTTATCGATATTTTATTGTAGATTATACATTTAACTTACACCAACTATAAAATATGTACCTTGTTCATTAAAAAAAAATGTATAAAATTAATCAAATTAAAATATTTTTTAATGACAATCTAGAATGTGGGAAGAGGTGGGGCGGCGCCCCTATGGGCCGGCCGCCACTGGCTTGAGATTATTCCATGTGTGTCACGCTTCTTTTAAACATCACTGTTTCCGGATAAACATCCATACAGAATTCTCTGTTATAATTTTGCTCATAGCTCCTTCAGTGTGCCTCGTCGATCCTCGATACTCACGGTGCATTTTAGGATTTAGGATTTCCTTCAATGTGGCAAATGATTTGATTTCTGGGTCATAAGCCAGAGGATCATGGAGACTATGGCGCTTTTCCACTGCAGCATGGTTTAAGCGGGCCGGGCCAAACCAGGCCTGCTTTTTTTTGCTTTTCCACTAGGGGTAGTTCCGGCTCAGGGCTACTTTTTCCCCTTTTTTCTGGCCCTCCAAAATCTAGGTTCTTACCGGGCCAACAACCGGGCTGAATATGCTAAACTAGTGACGTAAACACTCTCGACTGCTGAATGGTGAGAGAGAATCGCTGGCAAGGGGGCTACAACAAAATGAACATATTTTACCGTGATTTAAAGGTAGGGTAGGTAAGTTTGAGAAACCGGCTCGAGATCGCTAGAATTTGAAAATACACAACCGGAGAAAATCTGCCACTTCCTTATAGAGCCCCTCCTCCAACACACACCAACGCGCACATGACCAATGTGGGCACGAGATAAGTTTGTGCACAGATGGAAGGCTGACAGGCAGGTAGGCCATCCAGTTATTTTAGCCGGGCCGGCTAAAATGATTGGTCGTGCTTTTTACTGTATTACGGCTTCCACAGATGACATTTTTTTATGGATTTTTTGTCAAAGCACTTAAAGTGGACCTATCATGCTATATTTGAATAATATAGTGTAGGACCATACCTATATAAGGCATATTTATACTTTTTTTTTCTCAAAATACCAAACAGATCATGCATTTTAGCCATGCCTCATTTTGCTCAATTTGACCATTTCTAGCTCTGGGCAGATTCAGTGAGAACAGCACCATCTACTGGCCTGGCATATGTACTACAGCGTCTCCAGCGCTTTCGAACGGCAATGGCCGTGGCTGTCTCCTCCTGATTGGTGGAGTTGGCCCAATAGCCGTAACGCCACCGTCCTGACGTCAGGACAGTGTTCAAATCTGGATCAGTTTTTATCAGATCCGTTGCAGCCCCTTTTTTAGAGATTTGGGTATGGAGGAAAATAGAGAGGGTTGTGTTTTCTGACACTTGGTGAGTTCCCTGGAACACCGGGGACACATATTCATGTATAAAAGACGTACACAAGTGCATTTTGCATGATAGGTCCCCTTTAAGATATTCATTGCTATCGGGATGTTAAGAGCATTCCATGGAATATAACAAAAAGTGTATCTCGAGCCGGTTTCTCAAACTTACCTACCCTACCTTTAACTGTAATGCACGTTTCAAAATGATACCGAAGTAATAACATACTGATACCGGTCTGCAGACAAGACTGCAGACAAAAAACCTTTTCAAATGCGTGTTTTTCTGAATGGAGATCGGATCGATCAGGCTAAGCTAACGTTGTATATGCTCCGTCCACACTCACAACAACGTCATACAGACATAAATAAACCAGCGACTGTATTCACCATGACACAGACAGTCTGTGGTTTGTACTTGTTTAACCTTTGTCTAGTTTCTGAAGAGATATGAGGAGCTGTGAGCTCTGAGTGCTAACGGCGGATGTTTTGGTTTTGTGGTTCGCATTGAAGATGACGTCACGGCAGTTTTACGCAGTCGCTCCGCCCGCCGAACAGCCGATCGCCCCGCCTACACTGCGTTACTATAGTAACTACACCAGTTACTAAACTGTAATGGAAACGCAGCTTAAAGTGAGCCTGGCCTACCAAGGCCAAACTAAGCTGTGCTAAGCCGTGCTAGGTCCTGCAGTGGAAAAGCGCCATAAGAAACACAAAATAAGAATGGAGAAAAGCCTATTATCTTGCGGTTATTTTGTCTACCTGCCTAGTGAAAAGATATGCAAATTAGCGTAACATTTAACTATTACTTTTATTTTAGCACAAATCTGGTTTGTATTAGCAAAAATACAAACCAGATATTGCTGATCTGTCAAATAATGTGTCATTTACAAACTGTAATACTTGGAACGACTCTAGCACGGTTGCAGAGAAGAATACAAAGCTAACAAAATGTTAGTTGTTTTGGGGAGATGTTGTGTGGGGAGATATGTTGTTACGGCCATTACCAACATGAATAAAAACAAGTCTTTAAAGAAATATAAAGACAGCCAGACAGCATTGAACTCCTGGCAAACAACTTGAATGTGCATGCTTGATTTGAAGGTTTTCTATTCCTTCCAGATGGCAACAGAAGAGGAGACCCAGCGCCTGAGGAGCCAGCTGAGGGAGCGGGAGGAGCAGGTCCACCAGGCTGCTCAGGCCGGGCTGGACCTGCTCAAGCAGCAGATGGAGCTGCAGAGCCGACTGGACGAGCAGAGGGTGGAGATGACCAACGCTCTGGAGGTGTGACTCCGCACCATCAAGGGTCAACTTAGCCAGAGCATCAAAAATCCAATATTTTCTCCAGTGGTTCCGCTGTACTGCAGTACACTCCTCACTGTTTACATCGAATCATAATGACCATTAAAGGGCATGCTTGATTTTATTTAAGAAATACATTTCTGCATGTCTTTATTAAAGGAGCAGTGTGTAATTGCAGGTCACCTGCTCAAAAAGAGGGGTAGCATTACACCTCTTGTTCCGATGTCAGTACAATCTCAATTTATAATCATCAGATATGAAAAAAAAGCCAACGAATAAGTAGCAATGTCAAGATGTTGGTGGATTCCAAAATTCTGAAAACCAGAATCAAAATGCTTTATTTCTCCAGGGGGAAATAGGTTTTGTGACCGTTCATCCATTCTAGAACAAAATATTTGTATTAACATAAGAATATATATAGGAAAAGTGTGCAATTTTTAAATAAACAAGTTTATATAATAATAATAATAATAATAGTAATAGGTAAAAATGTGGACATTGTACTACAATAATATGTATGTCACTAAGTGATGAAATAAAACATCATGGTTTAACTTTTTTTTAAAGTAATTATAATACCATTTGTGCTTGAGAATAACTTCATCTAGGGGTTGCTAGAAAATGCATTTGGGAGGAACACAGATCCTCTGGGCATTCCCTTAAAACATGACATTGTAGATAAAACGATGCATGTTGCAGGAGAGCTAATAACGTTAGCAGTTACATGTTAGCCGTTAGCAGCCTGTGGGCTAACAGCAAGTGTGCAGCACAAATGACAGAGTGGCCCTGTGGATTATTCTGAATTGTTTCCAACTCAAACTCCTGTCTTTGTGTGATGCGTGTCTGAAAGGTGCTGGAGCAAGAGAAGTACTCCCTTCAGAAGGAAGTGGTGCTGAAGACTCGGATATTTGAGTCCCTGCAGTCAGACTTCGAGTGTTTGAAGAGTCAGCAGAGCAGGCAGCTGGAGGAGCAGCAGGAACATCTGGAGAGGAGCCGCACATCAGCCCTCACTGAGCTCAACAACAAGGTACAGCTCAGCACTTAGCATGTCAGCAGGACACACACACACAATCAGACATGCTCAATGATGCTCAAAACATTGGTGAGACTTTTACAAGAATATCCGTTCCTTTTTATGCTTTACTATAATAACAACAAAAGCTTTGATTGTCAAGTAAACATCTTCCTGCATGTTCCTAAGCACTGATGTAAAGGTTTTGGTTGGCATTACCCAGTTGCTGGCGCTGCAGTCGGCTCTGGAGGAATCCCAGCTGAGTAAGAAGCAGCTGGAGCACAAACTGGAGGTGCAGACGGAGACTCTGAACAACAAGATGGAGGAGCTGCGAGCTCTGAATGAGAACACGCAGAGCTCCATGACCTCTGAGATGATGGAGGTGCAGCTGAAGATCATGGAGCTGGAGACCTTAAAGGTGAGCAGTATGGGCTCAGAACAGTCTCATAATACACACATGCACACAGAAGGATTCACACTTGTATTTCATGCACACAAAAGGATTCACACTTGTATTTCCGGATCCACACTTGTGTTTTTCAATGCACACACAAATGTGTTCCGTTTCATATACATGTAAATAAAATCCAAATACAGAAAAAAGTTTTACATATGTATTTTTGATCCTCACATATTTGTTTTCCTTTTAAAACCTCTGCACCTGCAAACACAACCCGCTTTCTGTGCATGGATCGCTGTGCATTCGTGTGTGGGTTTTTTGAGACTCCCCTGACGGTCACCCGATTCGTACTTGTAATTTTTTCTATCTATAGCCAATCAGATGTCTCCTCAATTCTAAGCCAATCACATGAGCGCGCCCCCACGAGGGTAGATTTATTGCGTTCATGACGTAGCGCTTCATGTACGCATTTTGCGCTGTCATGGAGCCTGCCTGCAGGCGCTAATCTCAGGACACCTCCACTCTCAGTACATTGCCACTTTCCGAGCAGGAAATGCATGCAAATACAAGCCTTTATATTATTAAGGTACAGTGCCACTTTCCGAACCATTAATGAATGCTGGCAGGCAAAACCGTTTTAAATGTGTGTTTCCTGTATGGCGAATACAGCTGCTTTATTTATGTCTGTATGAAGTTGTGAGTGTGGAGGGTAGAGATGGGCGAGTCCTGATTCATCCGGATCATTAACCCGGATCCTAGAAATGAGCTGGTCATGACGAGTCTCCCCTCTCCATTAACCCGAGTCCTTGAGTCCCACACTTGGTGTGACGTACAAATTAAAACTATAAATTGCGTCACTCGCTACTCTCTTTATAACATGTAAAATCACATTACAACGTACCCCAGTCCATCTACCTACCCTTTAGCAAGTAGGATAGCTGCCAGAAGTGATCGTTTGGCTCAGGGGACGCGGATCAGTGAAACTTCCTGCAGACTCGTGGGGACTCAGAGGAGCCGACGGCTCCTAACCGTAATAGCATAGCAGATCCAGAGATCCATACTCGTCATGTGCACGAGCATAGCCCCTCCTCCAGCACCCGGCTCCCGCGGCTATATTATGCACGAGTCAACAGCAGACTCAGAGATTCGCAGATTCGCAAATCCTGACTCGCTGTGCAAAACACAGCAGACTCGTGCGGACTCAGAGCCGTAACCGTATAGCAGCAGATCCAGAGATCCAGCAGACTCGTCATCATGCACGAGTCAACAGCAGACTCAGATTCGCTAAATCGCAAAATGACCTCTTTTTCAAGGTTCAAGGTTCTTTATTGTCAATCTGACATAGCTACAGAGTAATTATGCAGTTGAAAATCTTATGTCACAGGCTTCTCCAACAATGCAACATAATAACATAACATAATAACAATAAGAGCAAGAGCAATACAAAAATAATAATAGTTATAAAAATGAAATAAAGTTATGATGTGGAATAGTGCAGTATGAGTCTATATACAAGTTATTGGAATGATATATATATATTAGGTATTAGATACATACTACTGAGTAGCAGTTGAATGTTTGATGTTGTTTCAACAGTTCCATTTTTTAACAGTCTCACTGCCCGCGGGAAGAAACTGTCTCCGAATCTTCTTGTCCTTGCCAGGATGCTGCGGTAACGTCTGCCAGACGGCAACAGAAAGAACAGTTTGTGGCTGGGGTGATGGGGGTCTTTGATAATCCGTAGTGATTTCTTCCTGAGCCGCTGGGAGTAAAGGTCCTCCATGGATGGCAGCTCCGTCCTGGTGATGTGCTGTGCAGTTTTCACCACCCTCTGTAAAGCCTTACGATCGAGGTCGGTGCAGCTGCCGTACCAGGCCGTCATGCTGCCAGTGAGGATACTCTCTATCGTGCACCTGTAGAAGTTGCAGAGTATCCTGGAATCCAGTTTGAACCTCCTCAACCTGCGGAGGAAGAAGAGCCGCTGTCGAGCTTTCTTGGTGATGGTGGTGGTGTGAAGAGACCATGTCAGGTCCTCAGTGATGTGGACCCCAAGGAACCTGAAGCTTTTGACTCTCTCCACCGTAGTCCCATTGATGGCGATGGGGGCGTGTCCCTCTCCCTGCTGCTTCCTGTAGTCCACAATCAGCTCCTTTGTTTTGCTGATGTTGAGATGGAGGTTGTTCTCCTGGCACCAAGATGTCAGGTTTTCGACCTCCTCTCTGTACGCCGTCTCGTCATCGTCTGTGATCTGGCCGATGACGGTCGTGTCATCAGCAAACTTCACGATGGTGTTGGAGCTGTGTGTGGCCACGCAGTCGTGGGTGAACAGGGAGTAGAGGAGAGGGCTGAGCACGCAGCCTTGAGGGGCTCCGGTGTTGAGAATCAGGGTGGAGGATGTGATGTTTCCCACCCGCACTGCCTGGGGTCTGCCCGTCAGGAAGTTCAGGATCCAGTCACAGAGGGCGCTGTTGAGCCCGAGGTCTCTGAGCTTGATGGCCAGCTTGGAGGGCACAATGGTGTTGAATGCTGAACTGTAGTCAATGAACAGCATTCTCACATATGTGTTCCTGTTCTTCGGGTCCAGGTGTGAGAGGGCAGTGTGGAGGGTGAGGGCTATGGCGTCGTCTGTGGACCTGTTTGCTCTGTAGGCAAACTGCAGGGGGTCCAGAGATTCAGGGAGGGAGGAGGTGATGAATAATTTGACTAACCGCTCAAAGCACTTCATTATGATGGAGGTGAGTGCTACTGGGCGGTAGTCGTTGGGGCAGGTGATGATTGTCTTTTTGGGGACAGGAATGATGGTGGAGTGTTTAAGACATGTGGGGACTACAGACTGCAGCAGGGACCTGTTGAAGATGTCTGTGAACACCTCTGCCAGCTGAACTGCACACACCCTGAGAACACGGCCAGGGATGCCATCAGGTCCAGGAGCCTTGTGTGGGTTAACCCTTTTAAAGGATTTACACACATCTGCCCTATTTAAAACAAAAGGGCAGTGTAGCTCCTGGTCCCTCTGTACCTCCACAGCCTGGCTGCTCTCAAAGCGTGCAAAAAAACTGTTTAGCTCATCTGGGAGAGATGCGCACGCAGACACTCCCGCAGCACCCCCCGCTGCTCCTTTGTAGTCAGTCATTGTCCTTAGTCCCGCCCACATATTCCTAGTGTTACAGCCTTTGAAGTCAGATTCCACCTTGTCTTTGTACTGTCTCTTTGCATTTTTTATTGCTCTCCGGAGATCATACCTAGACTTCCTGTACTCCTCCAAATCTCCCGCTGTGTGCGCGAGAGTGCGCGCTTTCAGTTTGCCGCGCACCTCACCGTTTACCCAGGGCTTTTGATTTGGGAATGTCCGTACAGAAACCTTCGGTACCACGTCATCGATGCATTTCCCAATGTAGCAGATGACAGTGTCCGTGTGTGTGTTGATGTTGTTGTCCTCAAACACACTCCAATCCGTAGATGCAAAGCAATCCTGCAGTGCTGAATCTGACTCCTCGCTCCATCGTTGTACTGTCCTTGTTATCGGTCTGTCCCTTTTAAGTTTCTGCTTGTAAGCAGGCAACAACAGTAGTGAGATATGGTCTGATTTGCCGAAGGGAGGGCGAGGGAGAGCCTTATATCTTGTGATCAATATGTTTTATTAAAGCAAAAGACACCACTTTACACACATTTAACACATACAAACACCAGCATTGCAATGATTACGCAGTCCATGAGAAAATATGGGGGGCATATGATTAGATATAATTATATGTTTAATAATAATAATTGCAACTGTTTTGCAATTTTCTATCATTTGTCATTGTTTGTTTCTTTTTGTGTGCTATGTTCAAAATAAACGTTTTGCCAAGTAAGATCCTTATTGGAAATGCAGCTATTACACGCAGGAGACTGTTGCACAACATGACCATTTTGTTAGAAGTCTACACTGAAATTCATTTAGAGCCGGAAACATAATGGACTTAATCAAAATCGCGGGATCCGTGAATCCAGGTCAATGATCGAGAGAGACCAGTAGCCTACGAGTTAGTCAGCGGAACTTCACAGACTCAGATTCGCAAATCCTGACTCACTGTGCAAAACACAGCAGACTTGTGCGGACTCAGAGCCGTAACCATATAGCAGCAGATCCAGAGATCCAGCAGACTCGTCCTCATGCACGAGTCAACAGCAGACTCAGATTCGCAAATCCTGACTCACTGTTCTGCAACACACAGCAGAGCAGACTCGTGCGGACTCGGAGCCGTATATAGCAGCAGATCCAGAGATCCAGCAGACTCGTCCTCATGCACGAGTCAACAGCAGACTCAGATTTGCCAAATCGCAAAATAACCCTTTTTTTTGTGATCAACATTTTTTATTAAAGCAAAAGACACTGTGTAGCGGAGGTTAATATAACGTTAGTTTAATATGCTCGTGAAATGCAACACGTTTTCGGTTTCACCGATAGGATTTCTACGGTCTTGGTGATGCTGACTCATATGACTCAAATGACTCGTATGATCCGGATCTCTTCAATGACTGACTCAGAAGACCCTGAGTCCGTAAAAGGATCCGGATTTGCCATCTCTAGTGGAGGGAGCAGCTACAGGTTAGCTTAGCCTAATCGATCAGTGCACTACGAAGCCAGTGCTAGACAGTGAACTGTCAACGGGGGGGAGCCCCGCCGGTCATTATCGGCCGATATTCACTCTTAATAGTTTGATCGGTGCTCTCTATAAAGGCCGATCAGGAGTGCTGGATCTGATCGATATGGACATAAACGCGAGTGAAGTTTTAGCGAGCTGCATGAGAAACTGACGAGCTGTCAGGAGAGAGGAAAAGAGATGATCCTTACTCCCGTGTTATTAGCCATATCCGGTCATAGACCGGTAATTACCTGCTATCGGAAACTCTGCTACACAATTCTTATTATTATTATTATTATTGAAACATGACCGGTAAGTTTCAAATTTGTCCGGTAAAATAAATTCTGTCCGCGGAAACCCTGCTCCGGACAGCGCAAAATGCGTACATGAAGCGCTTCGTCATGAACGCAATAAATCTACCCTCGTGGGGGCGCGCTCATGTGATTGGCTTAGAATTGAGGAGACATCTGATTGGCTATAGATAGAAAAAATTACAAGTACGAATCGGGTGACCGTCAGGGGAGTCTCAAAAAACCCACACACGAATGCACAGCGATCCATGCACAGAAAGCGGTTTGTGTTTGCAGGTGCAGAGGTTTTAAAAGGAAAACAAATATGTGAGGATCAAAAATACATGTAAAACTTTTTTCTGTATTTGGATTTTATTTACATGTATATGAAAACGGAACACATTTGTGTGTGAATTGACAAACACAAGTGTGGATCCGGAAATACAAGTGTGAATCCTTTTGTGTGCATGTGTGTATTATGAGACTGATCTAAGCCCATAGAGCAGAGCTCCCAGTATCTATGGTGGAGTCAGTCTGTGTCTACTCTTTATTCACAGAGAAGGTTTATACTTTTCTGCTAGTGGAGCGTCGCAGCGGCGAAACCGTGCCGCGCCACAATTCCGGCTCAGTTGAGGCCCCCTCTGTAAGGTGAGGCCCCACGCAGTCTGCGTGATCGGCCTGTAGGGAGGGACGGCCCTGAGTGAGCGCCGTAACGCCGTTGGGGATAAACGGTGACGTCATGACGCAGCAGCGGCAGCACCAGTCGGGCTCTGGGCGGTGTGAACAAAACGGGGGCTGAAAAGAAAAACCGGTTCCGAACCAGAAAAGCTCTAGCACGGAGCTAGAACGGGAACTGCGTTGGTGTGAAAGACAGTATTTTAGTGAGTTTATTCTTGCAAGAAGGTAAAACGTTACAGAGTCAAGCAGTCTGCAGCGAAGTACAAAAGTCAGGAGGTCTGCAGAGGGTCTTATATTCACATTTTCACACCAAGAATAGAAGAGACGAACAGAAAAGATAAACGTACTATATATAGGATTCTTTTAAACTGGAGAAACATCATGTCGACACTCCACAAAAGGACAAGACCATTAACCTTACAACAATAAATAGCTCTAACACCATTTACGACTCATTTAGGACATTTGCTGCTACCTGTTGTGAGAAATAGCTTGTAAAAGAAGAACATGTGGTGAACTTTAAATGCTCCCTCAGCATGATACCATTTTCCATTGCAGTTATCAGTTGTATTAACCAGTCTGGTGGATGTTTCTGTCTCAGGTGGAGCTGGAGCAGACGCTGCAGGAGGGTCGGTACAGGGAGCAGCAGCTGGAGCTGACCAACAGCAGCCTGCAGCGCCACCTGCAGCGCAGCACGGAGGAGAAGGAGGAGCGCGAGAGGGAGGCCGTGTCCTGCTTCAATGCGTTAGAGGTGAACCTCCACTCCGCCCACTGTGTGTGCATTAATACGCTGTTCATAAAACAGGCCGTAACAGTCTGCTTGATTATGAATCAGGTCTAAAGAGGTGCAGTGTGAAGGGGCCAGGCATTATAGAAGCTTCTCTCAGCAGCATACATGTGTTACTAAGACCTTTTACCTATGGCTGGGTGATATGAGGTATATAAGATAAGATATTTGGATTTTGTGTTGATATTGTAGGGTTGACTATTGGTGTAATTTATTGACACAATTTTGATAAATAATGATCAGAAATGTGGATAAAATGAATTGGTGATTAAAGAATTAAAATGACATCACATTACTGTAATGCAGCCTATTAAACTGTGAAGGACAACAGTTATTTCAGATCATAATACTAGATCTAGACTTGTTTAGAATATATTGATATAATATGGATATTTTGCCCAGTCCTAGCTATATTCTGACTTTAGTAGAGGATAATAAGTTGCATTGTTACTTGAAATGAATACGCCCGCAGCACCATATCTACTGTCAGCGCATGTAAACACTTCTCATGATGTTTTTGTCTCTGTCTCTTCAGAAAGCTCGTGAGGCCAACAGAGACCTGCAGGTTGAGCTGGACCTGGTTCTGCAGCAGGCCCAGGACCCCAGCAGCAGAGGGAACTCTCTGTTCGCTGAGGTCAGAAACAGAGAAAGGCTCTTTCATCAAGGAGAACACTCAATAGTTTAAAGCATACTCATTTTCCAGTCTCAAAAGGTCCAAATTAAGGACAATTATCTGTAATGCAAGCATATCTTTGATCTGACTAGTGTTTCATAAACCTTTAATGAAGGCCGGTAAAACTTAAAGGGGACCTATCATGCAAAATGTGTGTGTGTGTGTGTGTGTGTGTGTGTGTGTGTGTGTGTGTGTGTGTGTGTGTGTGTGTGTGTGTGTGTGTGTGGTGTGTGTGTGTGTGCTGTGTGTGTGTGTGTGTGTGTGTGGTGTGTGTGTGTGTGTGTGTGTGTGTGTGTGTGTGTGTGTGTGTGTGTGTGTGTGTGTGTGTGTGTGTGTGCTGTGTGTGTGTGTGTGTGTGTGTGTGGTGTGTGTGTGTGTGTGTGTGTGTATGTGTGTGTGTGTGTGTGTGTGTGTGTGTGGTGTGTGTGTGTGTGTGTGTGTGTGTTGCAGCTGGAGGATAAGCGTGGAGCGATGGAGAAGCAGCTCATCGGCATGAAGGTCCAGTACTTGTCGCTGCAGAAGCAGCACGCCTTCAGCAAGCAGCAGCTGCAGCGCATGAAGGTATGTGCTGTACACGTGCACTACACGTGCACTGTTGATGCGTGCTAACTGTTATCCCTGCTGCAGGTGCAGATAGCCACTCTGATGCAGCTGCAGGGGTCCCGGGCGGACCCCGCTCAGCTGGAGAGGCTGCAGTCCATGCTCTCTGAGAAGAACGGAGAGATCCAGAACCTCATGATGAAGCTGCAGAGGCTGGAGAAGGTGGAGGTGAGTGCTTCGTCTACACTTCTTATTACTCTTAATTTCAAGCTACTCTACACCAGTTTGATGTTCATCCATCTTATATACACGGTTCCAACAGGTCCTTGGAATCCTTGATGTTTTTTAATTTAAAGGGACAAATACGATTATTAACTTTTACCAATGTTTAAACTATTGGGTGATAGTATCTTCAAATAGAGGGAAATTGGACTGAAACCTACTGAAAAGTAATGTTTGAAAAGGTGGAGGAACCCTGCATCCACAGGAAATCCACCACTGTGTGAGGCGGAGCATGTGAGGGAAGCACCAGCTGATTGTTCTAAAATCATTGCCTGCCGCTCCATCCATGAGTGCTGCGCTGTGTTCTTCTTCATGTGTTGATTGTGTGTAACTTAGCCAGCAGTGTCAGATAAAGACAAAGCTACACTAATTATATTAGTGTTATACTATCACAAGAATGATATTCCAACACCGGGAGTCCCCTACCTGAGTGTGGTGCCTTTATGACAGCGTGAAGCAGGTACAATTATAGCAACCTGAACAAAGAATGTGCAATTGTCTATATGATATCGCTGTTGTATCGGGAAATGAGACTAGATATCTGAGATTTAGGATATTGTAATATTTTAAGTGTTGTCTTTGCCTGCTTTTAGAGACTGCATTACAGTAAAGTCATGCCATTTTCTGAATTTACCAGACTGTTCTCGCTGTTCTAGTTTTGTCTTTTAACCACTTAGTCCATAAGTCGTCATTCCAATGATTATTTATCAACATTTTTCATTGTGTTAATATTTGTGAAAGCATTAATGGTGAACCATATAATATTGTCACAATATGGATATTGTGGAGTATCATAACAAATATTTCGATACAGGATTCTCTTAATATCAACGAGTCCTAACTTGAATACATTTAGAAGTGATGCGATTTGTAGTGAAGTGGTGACACAGAGAAAATCAAACATGAAGATATTGCCTCTCATCCAAAACATCAGTGACACCAAACAGAGGGTGGATTCACCTGGAGGGCAGCGATGATAAGCACAACACTACATGTAGAAAAGTTTGTTGAATCATGCATTTGATTTGTCTCTTTGTCTAAAGAAAATGTTTGTGTGTTCAGATGTTGCTGAAGTCTCAGCCAGCCAATCCTGTTCCAGCAGAAGGTGGAGAGGGCCAGGATGAGACCTACTACACCGACCTGCTGAAGATGAAGCTCAGCAACACTGTGTGAGTCACGCTGAGGAACTGTCTGCTTCTGCTGCAGTGCAGGAAATATGTACTGCTTCAAGACGCCTGACGTCTGAAACATGAGTATTTCTCATTGTGCTTGATGGGTTATAAAACTGTGTGTGTTGTGTGTGTGTGTGTGTCAGTAAGGATGCAGAGCGTCTGGGGGACGAGCTCTCGCTGCAGAGGATGAAATCTCTGTCAGAGAGTCAGAGAGCTTTGGAGCTGGAGAGGAAGCTCTACTCATCTGAACGGCTGCTCAAACAGGTAACAGCTCTGTGGAGCACCACCACCCAATGCATTCTGGGTAAAGAACAGGCCCAGGGAGTAAAGTGCAGAGAGAGCGTTGTAGTGTAGGGAACTGTGAAACATGTTTATCTGTGTGTTCTAACTGCCTGATATATAAAGTAGAAACACAATGATCCATGGTGTTATGGTGCGTTCACACAGGAAGTGAAAGATGCCAATAGATGCACATAAACATAGGTGACGAGAGTAAAGAAAATGCCTCAGCGCGAATGAAGCAAGAGACAATGCGTGTGACGCTGTCTTGCAACAGCCAATCAGCGTTGAGATTCCCCTCCTTCAGTCACTGACGTGCTGACGTTGAATCAGAAAACATCAGACAACCCAGAGCTCTACATCACCTGATATTTGTACAGAGACCGGATGAAAATCGATGTTTATAAATGAATGTGTACCATAGACTGTCTGGCATGAGAGAAAAAGTGGCTGGTTTAATATTTTACGCATGGAAGGAGCAGCTATAACAATAGTTTAGCCCAGGCATGGGCAAACTAAGGCCCGCGGGCCATATACGGCCCGTTGGGCTTTTTAATCCGGCCCGCCGAATATTGGTACAACATTGTCCAAATGATAGTAAAGACCGCATTCATTTAGCCTTTTTCCTGCAATACCCGGCATTTCAGTTGATCCCACTAGATGGCGCACTCTAGACACAAATTACCTTTGCTGGAGTCGGCAACCCACCAAATACGTCACGCTTACATTGGAGGGGGTCAAGATTAACCTGAGCAATAACAGTTCACGGTTAGTAGTACAGCGAATACAAATTGTAACAAGCAGTAGCGCTGAGAAAAGGGACTAGAACGCGACCACACACTTATAAAAAACACTTACATAAAGTCAGGCAACACTAACCAGCTTAGTGTGATTCTGTTTATTTTGTGTAGAAAACGGCTTATGCCACAATATGATAGCAACAAGTAGTCGAGATAGTCTGATTAGCTTCGGTTGCTATGCTAACATCACCTGTAGAATGCCAGAGAAACGTTCCTAACAGCGTTGTGATGCCAAACAGCGTCAATTCAGACTGAAACACATTCACTGATGGGGATGGGGGATATGTATCAGCTGCTTGTGTGACAGTCAGACAGTGAATACTTTACAGCGGCCGCTGCCGTGAGTTAACAGTAGAATAAACGAGCAGCACTGCAGCGGGCGATAATCCCGCTGAACCACGTTAATAAACAATGCACCACGGCACTCTGGAGAAAGGTATAAGGTTGGAGAAGTAGTTCTTTAATTTAATCTGGCTTCGTATGATTAAAAACGACCCGACGCAGTCCTCTATTGATGTTGTTGTGAGCGGTGTTGCGGAGAAAATCAGCGACGTAAAACTCTGTGTGGGTCATAAGAAGGCACGTAAATGGTTACGTCATGACTAGAGATGTCCCGATCCGATCACGTGATCGGGGATCGGAGCCGATCACGTGATTTTCAAAAGATCGGAATCGGGAGACAAAAATCGGGGATCGGGAATTTTTTTTTTTTCTTTTTTTTTCCTCATAAAATATTTTTATTTTATTTAATGTTACAAAACAAAAATGACCATGTTCACGTCTTAAAGTCATCCTGAGGCCTTAGTTTTGGTTTAAAATGACACAACATCATGTATGTGTTGCTTCTTTTGGGCTTGTTTTCATAGACCTGGTTGCTTATTTCTCTCAAATCTGGCAACAGAGTGGGCGCAGTGTCTAATAGTAGCAGTAAGCTAACAAGAGGCTACGTTCAGCTGGTGACTCGGGAGTCGGGACAGAGAAAATGTCAGGAGTTTGGAAGTATTATAAAATTGAAAGCAAAGGCAGTGTAACAGCCAGATGCAATGTTTGCAAGGCGGAGGTTCCGCGTGGTGGAAAGAACAGAGCTACGTTCAACATGACCAATCTAATACGCCACCTGAGAAACAAACACCAACAACAACACGAGGAGTACACAGCGGCCACTCAGGTAACGGCACTGAAACAACCGACACTTTCAGAGACTTTTAAAAGGAAAGAGAAACTGCCCCAGAACAGTGAAAAGGCCAAAAAAATAACAGCCAATGAATTCATCGCGTTGGATGACCAGCCGTTATCTGTTACCTTTTTTTTCTCTTAATGCATTGCATAAAGATCGGATCGGGAAAAATCGGTATCGGCAGATTGTCAAAATCAAATGATCGGAATCGGATCGGGAGCAAAAAAAGGTGATCGGGACATCCCTAGTCATGACGATGACGCAATAACTCACCTTTGAACCTAATTTACCTTTGAACCTGCATCTGGAACAATGAGTGGACCAAAGAAAAGAAAAGTCGACAATGAGTGACGAGTGTTTAATGAGGAGTGGACAGCTAAATATTTTTTCACCGATCTGCTACTGGCCCGGCCCGTCTGTTAAATTTTAAAACTCATAGTGGCCCCCGAGCCAAAAAGTGTACCCACCCCTGGTTTAGCCTAAACCTGATTGATCGGATCTCTTATCAGAAAACAAACAGTTTGCTTGCCGTCATGCGGACAGACCTGACAATGGAATAATTAATGCTATGTACTATGTATCACTATGCACCATTCTAAATCATTTTGATAAGTTTACCGCAAGAACATCTGCCACTTGAAACAGTGATGAAACGTTGTTGGTATCGAGGTGGCCATGGCGATAAGCCCCGCCTCCTCTCTGGTGTATCTAGTTTGAGTGATGCAATAATCACAAATGTTGCGAGGCGTAATTTCGGTTTGCGTCCTTTGTGAATGTTATAGTGTCAGAGATACAACCTAACACTGGGTCACTGCTCTCTGCCACAGACTCAGAGTGCCAAGATCAAACTGCAGCTCAGAGTGGAGGAGCTGCAACACAAGTATGAACCCAAAGGTAAGAGGGGGCTCAGTGTGAGGCAGGCTGCCTGTAACGGGGGGTTACGTATTGTAACCCTAGTTATATAAGCACAGGCGGAGCCCTCTACTGGACTCTATGGGTACTACCTCTCATCCATACTATGCGAGCATTCACCTACTGAGATATCTATAAACGTAGCCGGCCCCTCGGGGCGGGCCTACCTGAATGCGTGCGCAAGCCCACCGTATATAAGGCGGCCACGCCTCCTGACTGTCATCCTACACCCTCTTCAGCAAACGGCATAGGACAGTGCACCGCAACCTCTTCTCCTCCGGCTGTGACCGTGGAGAAGTCGGGGCCGCAGTTTACTTGGCTGGTAGAGCACACTCAGACACGCTTACCTCGTGAAGAGTGTGCATGGAAAATAGTGAGGGAGAGTCCTCCAGCCCTGCATGGGGACGTTTTACTTTCCCTGCTTCAGTTGTTGCTCGCTCGCTGAAGAGAAAAGGATGACAGTCAGGAGGTGTGGCCGCCTTATAAACGGTGGGCTTGTGCACGCGTTCAGGTAGGCCTGCCCCGAGGGGCCGGCTACGCTTATAGATATCTCAGTAGGTGAATGCTCGCATAGTATGGTTAAGAGGTAGTACCCATAGAGTCCAGTAGAGGGGTGTGTGTGTGTGTGTGTGTGTGTGTGTGTGTGTGTGTGTGTGTGTGTTGTGTGTGTGTGTGTGTGTGTGTGTGTGTGTGTGTGTGTGTGTGTGTGTGTGTGTGTGTGTGTGTGTGTGTGTGTGTGTGTGTGTGTGTGTGTGTGTGTGTGTGTGTGTGTGTGTGTGTGTGTGTGTGTGTGTGTGTGTGTGTGTGTGTGTGTGTGTGTGTGTGTGTGTGTGTGTGTGTGTGTGTGTGTGTGTGTGTGTGTGTGTGTGTGTGTGTGTGTGTGTGTGTGTGTGTGTGTGTGTGTGTGTGTGTGTGTGTGTGTGTGTGTGTGTGTGTGTGTGTGTGTGTGTGTGGCCGCCTCTGCTCATCTGTTTTCTGTCTGAAGCAAAAACGAATCAGATCCAGAAGAGGAAGAAAGAGAAGCTTCCTTTCGACATCACGCCCCCCTCTGAGGAAACCATGCTGCAGAAGGGGGAGCAGGTTGTTGCCATGTCGATAGACGTCACAAATGTAAAAAATTCAGACGCTGAAGTCGCTGAGACAGAGAGCTCCACAAAGACTGAGCACACTGGAGGTTAGTAGGGCTGATTATTGAAATTGTGCACAGTTATTTTACATAAGAAATACACACATCAGCAAAATGGAGGTAAAGTAATAAGGACACGCTTTGTTTGTTCAGAGCCACGACCTGCCAAGCGTGTGAAGATCAGTGACGATAAGCCTACTGAGATTCCAAACCCCAGGTCAGTATGTGTGCACTACGAGAACAAATACATGCAACCTGTACAGGAAGTTAGTCAGTCCAACAGCACGCTCTGTTGCTGAGTCGTGATATTGTTTTATTGCATGTTTGCAGTGGTGTAATATAGTGAAGTACATTTACTCAAGTGTTGTACTTATTTGGGGTACTTGTACTGTACTCAAGTATTTTTATGTTATGCTACTTTATACTTTTGCTCCACTACAATTTGGAAGCTAATATTGTACTTTTGACTCTACTATATTTATTTGACAGCTTTAGTTACTAGATAGTAACTACGCTTATCAGTTTATTGGCCAAAACAACATCTAAATGAATAAATAAACTACGATATATAATTATAGGTTAAGATACCCTGCAGCCGTATATACATTCATTAAAAGTAGCTCCACCTTTACCAGCTGTGATGAACACATTAATGCATCAAAAAAAGAATCCACTAATTTAATATAGGATTCTGAAATGGGACATTACGCACACGTACTTCTACTTTTGGTACTTTAGGTATATTTTGCTGCCAATACTTTTGTACTTTTCCTGAAGTAAGATTTGAAATGCAGGACTTTTACTTGTAACAGAGTATGTGTACACTATTAAATGTCTACTTTGACTTATATCTGAGTTCTTCCACCTGTGGATGTCTGTGGTTCTGCCCTCAGCTCTCCTGGCAGCGACTGTAAGGAGGTGCAGAGAGAGGGTAACCAGCAGCAGAACAAGAGAGAGGAGAGGAGAAAGATACCAAGGGCAGTGGAGGTGATCCACGTGGGCTCCACCAGCAGCATGGAGACCCAGTGTGCTCAGCAGTAGCACTCGTACAGATATCGGTTATATCTATATTTCTATTTTTATTCTCTGGACTACAATGTATTTTTCTATATACTATAAATGTATTCAAATGTTACCGTATTAAAAAATGTTTGCAACATACAGAATTCTGTGATCAGTTTTAGAAGAAAAAAAAAACGTTTTAGCGTCAATTCTCTGTTAATGTTGCAACAATAAATTCTATGATGTGTAACTTGCCCTGCTTGAAATTTCAAAACGATAATTTTTTCATAATGGTGGCTGTAATGTGAAACATATCTGTGTCTGGCTGGCCTAATTAGTTTTGTTGCCAGCATAGTGAACCCGGAACTGTGGAGTACCCCAAAGTCCTATGTAAGGAATGTATAGTAGGGTCCCCAGCACATAGAAACTGCCGGATGCTAACCTGCATATGTTGGACAATTTGCACAATTTGCATTAAGTTGTGTTAATTAAAATGAGTGGACAATGGTTAAAACAATTTTGGTGGTTTTGGGGGTTATTGAGGATGCTGAGTCCGTTTCTGACATATGCAGGTTAGCATCCAGCAGTTTCTATGTGCTGCAGACCCTTACTATACATTTCTAACATAAAACTTTGGTGTACTCAACATTTCCATGTTCACAATGCTGGACACTAGACGTTGAGGTCATGTTGAACTGGATGATTTACTGTGTCCCTCCTGAGAGCAGAAAGCTTACAATGTGTTGGTGTACAGAGCTTTTAATACAAACAAGGTGAGCTTGAAATATTAGCTCTGATAAAGGTAGAACAAAGTCAACAGTTCATGTTGTGCTGTACATGTACATGCATTTAAACATAAATGCTGTATTAAATCTTATTCTGGCATAGTAATTAGTACATTACTAAATTGTATGGTATTGGTAGCATGGGTATTGGAACACACTTTACTTTTTCCTCTAGCATAATGATTCGAGTGGTACTAAACAGAACGGTTCTTTAAAAATGGAACACAATAAATCTTCTCTAGCATACTAAGCAATAAAGTACAGCGGTATAGATATCGGAACGCAGTTCAAATTAAATGTATCATTTTATTTCTGCAGTATACTTGGAACACATAGTATATCTTTCTCTGGCATACTAACCTATAAGGTACTTAATAGTATGGGAATGCATAATAAGTGTTTCCCTGGTATTCTAAATAGTACGGTAGGTATTGGAACGCTATGCTTGTTGTCACTATCAGTTAAATGTCTGTAGAGCCATATGGAATAATAACCGCTCCCTAACAGCAGGTGGCAGTAGTGGTCAGTGAAGCTTTACAGCGGCTGTATGGTTTTTAAAGTAGAAGAAGAAGACCGTCGTGGACCAATCCGTTCCTATTATACATCCATGGGACCAATTGCAAAGCGCCAGTACATCACAAAGAAGAAGAAGAAGAACGTGGACCAATGAGAGCTAATCAGTGTGAGGATGCGGGAAGCACAGTGTTCGGCAGGTCTCTAGATGAATCTTTACGTCCATGAGATGAAGTGACAGCGCGTTTCTGACTTCTTTCTGCGTCTCTTCTGTTTCAGTCAAACAGGTGAGCTGTTGTTAAAGTTACTGCTGCTGTTTTCTCTTCTAATAATGCGGTAGTTCTCTAAAATGCTACAGGGTTTGCTCTCCTCTCAGCTGTCAGACATGTCAACAAAGTGTCACTATCTGTATGGCCCGGACTGGCCATCGGGAGGACCGGGAGGTTTCCCTATGGTCTGGCCTGTTAAGTGGCCTGCTGGCCTGAGGATTTTTTTTTGTTTATGTATGTATTGTGAACGCAACGCTGCGCAAATGTGGGTCTGACTCTGCCTCACAGAGGGTGACTGGCTGTCTACATGATGTGGCCTGCCGACATGGCCACTTTCATACAGATCATACACTAAAGCCCTCGATTGGTCTCTGTGTGTCATTCAAGCTCGGGAGGGTGTGTGTATGTGTGGCGCAAGCGAGCGAGAGAGAGAGAGCGCGCGCACCGGTTACGTGTATTGTTGTTGTTAGCATCTGGTACTAGCTAGCTGCGCTAGCGGATATAAGAAGCTGTTTCAACAACAAGGTGGAGGGAGAGTCCTCTGCTGTCAGACTGAGAGGCTGATAACTACAGCTCAGGTGAGGTAAAGGACTCTGAGTGTTTAGATAGTTCACTTAGTCTAAGTTATCTCTGTGGGTCTCAAACGGTTTGGTCACCATTTATGTAAACACATATTTCCATTTGAGGGGGGAGTGATTAGTAAAATATGCATGAATAATAATAAAAAAAATGTTAACTTTTTAAACTTGTTGAGAGCTAAAACTAGTCTTTGCTGCTGCCTCAAAGAGGAGAAGAGGGGGGAGACAGGTGAGGCTGGTTCAGGAGCACAGACACACTCACAACTATAAATGAACCAAAAACAACTAAATAAACAAGTTTCAATGTTTTTTCATATTGGATATGGTATGTTATTGGTTATGGCCATGTTGTTATGATTTTATGATTATTTAAATGTATACAGTGCAGTTTCCTATGCGTGTTTCCATAGATCTAGTCTCTTTATTTTCCCCTCAAAATGCACCAGATTGATGCATTTAACTCCAAAATGTAAAATATCTTACCGGCATGCCCCCGGACCCCCCTAAAGGATTTGAGGTCCATCTCCACTTAAAATATGTTCACATGGATAGATTCCTAAATAGATTTTCACATTTTTTTAAATAGTAACCCCTGTCCATATGTTTATTATTGGTTAGTAGATTTAAACTATAGGGCTATCACTATGGGCAGCAACGCTGTAAATATTCACAAATAAATCCAGCAAAATGGCACAAAGAAAAACTGGTTGTGGCCTGGCTGGGTGTATAATTCCCGGCCTGACTTATTGTCCCAGTCCGGCCCTGTCTGTATCTGTATCTATCTGACATGTTACTGCATGTGCTGGTCGCACACAGAGGCGGGGGCGCGCACAGGATGATAATACACACATAAGAGCATCCTATCTTTATGTTCTAATAAATGTAGGCCATGCTGAGGCCAGATATTTAATGAGGGGCACATTTAATTTTGGACAAAGGAGAAAAAGATAGTGTTCAAGATTCCAAAATGTTGGTTCAGTTTAAAGTCATAGCAAGCAAAACAACATGAAATGCTATGATTGATGTTTGTGTTTTGGTGACAGAATTTCTGTCAATGAAAAAAACATTCACTCAGCACTATCACAAATTGTATTATCATAACATGTCTGTTTGGAGGGGGCCACTGGAGGGGGAGGGGGGTCAAGCTCAGTGTTCAGGTGTCCCCCCCAGTGTTTGTAATGTTACAAATACAGTTAAAGAATATATATATATATATTAAATGTGTTTTGACTAGAGGGAGGTAGGGTTGAATAATGTCATACTTTTTAAATACTATTATTGTACTTTATTAACGTATTAAGTGTGCACCTAGGGAGAACTTGTTTTTGTTAGCATCCTTCCCAAGGACACTTTATCAGGCAGATTGTAGGAAATGCAGATTAAAAAGTTCTCTGCTTGTAAAAGTACTTTTAATTACTTCTAATGATGTACATTTTAATAAAGAAAACTAACCAAAATGATACTTTAAAACAAATTCTTGCCACTAAAAGTATTTTCAAATTACCTCTAACAGCACTCTATGGATACAATTTACAATACACTTACAATCAAATGCTATTTCTATGTTCACTTATTATCTGTATTTATTTATTTGTACCTTTTTTTAATTAGACCTTTTTAAAAGTACATTTGAAATATACTTTAAATCAGGAACAGCAATTAGGTATACTTGTGGTAACATTTGAATCGTTGAATGATAGTTCTTCACACATCCAGGTGCTGTGTTCAGTCATGCAGCTGATCCCCAGCCGCTCTGCAGCTCCTCTCAGCTCTCTGGCTCTCTTCCTGCTGCTCTGCTGTCACATGACCAGCACTCTCAGCCAGAAGGTGACTTATACTGGATTATACACGTTTTTCTCTTGATGTGTTATGTTGGAATTACACTTTTTACTGATGTAAAATTAGTGATATTATCAGTCAGGAACTGGGTCTTCCCAGATCTCCGAGGTTAATTGACTAATATTGAATATTTGATGAAAGCTGTGAATCTTACCAGCTTTCAGCAACAGTACATACTGTTAGGGTACACACATGTTGGTGTATGCAGCTCAAGGGCCAGTAAGATGTCAAACAAGGTGATGGAAGCTAGGTCTCTGATCCAAGACAGTCCAAGGACAAGTAGTACAGTTGCAAGCTAGCTTGAGGATGACTATAGTGTCATTTAAAGCAAACTGTTTGTTTTTTCATCATATCTTTAAAAAAAGTTGTTGGCCAGTACACCAGAGAATACATGATCTAGTTTTGTGTGTTTGCAGTCTGACTCTGCCCTAGCTGTGGTGGAGAATACTGAAGGAGAAGGAGAAGTGGAGGTGACGGATGTAGGAGATGAAGGAGACTTCGAGGTGGTCCAGCCTACAGAGGAGTGGCAAACACTCAAACCAGGTAAAATACTGAAGGACTGTAGAGGTACTTTGTTTGATCTAACACAGGGGTTCCCAACCCCCGGTCCGCGGACCGGTCCCTGTTCCGAGGGATTCGGCGGCTCAGCCTAAGGTCTCAGCCTCTTGTGCGCACGAGAATGTTACCGGTGCGCTAAGTAGGAAGAGGAGCGCACAGGAGACAACCGTTTGATTGCAGACTGTTATGTTTATGTGGGGAAATGGTGGTGCATACATTATTTGAGATAGATTTCAAACTCGGACTTCATTTTAAGGACATGTCGGCCAGGAGTGTAGAGCTATTTGTTTAAGCACCGGATTGGCAAAACAGGAGAGTAAACCAGTCTGCCTTGATCTATGAATTAATGTCCGGGACTCTCACGGTATCTGCTGCCCGCAGCTGTTTTATAGAAGGAAACCCTCCTTCACTTCATGACATGGCTGCAGCATCAGGAGGCAGCGGGACGTATACTCGGTAAAGAGCTGTGCCTTTTTACGCACCGCCTTCGCTGTGTTTAACTTAATCAGAACAGCTTAAGAGTGACTGCAGGCTGCTACGTGTTAACCACACACACATCTACACACATCGAACTGCCCGATTACTCCCCCATTTATTAGTTTTATGAAGGAGATGTCCAGTCAGTCACCAAGGCGCATGATGTGTGTGTGTATGTGCTCTGCTCTGCTCAGCTCTGTGTGTTCGGTGTGTTTCTGTCTGTCCGACACCGGCATATATGCGGCTGTTCCCAAAATAAATTAGTTTAATCTTAATCTCGATGTAGTGCTAAATGCTGTCGGGAGTGCACCGGAACGAACGACACTATCATAATATCTTCTGAAAACAAATGCCAGTGACACACACACACACACACACACACACACACACACACACACACACACACACACACACACACACACACACACACACACACACACACACACACACACACACACACACACACACACACACACACACACACACACACACACACACACACACACACACACACACACACACACACACCCTGGCGACCGGACATCTCCTTCATAATACGCCTTCTCCTCGTTTTCCCAGCATTCACTGGATTATCCGTAAATCATACAAACAAAAACAAAACGTTGATTTAACCCTTGTGCCCTCCTCGGGCATTTTTGTACATTTTTCCTGACTTTTTTTTTTTTGATTTGGTGTTCATTTCAGCTGTGTTACAGCTTTTGGCATGGATTTTTGCAAGAAGTCTTCTTTTGAGTCAAATTTTTGAAATCCAATGTCGTTTACTCTTACATGTTTTGTATACTCTCGTACACGCTCATAAAAACTGCTAGTAAATCATCATACATCAATATTTTATTAAACTTTTTTTTCCATGAATCACTTGAACAACTTCTAACGTGCTCAAAACTACCAAACATTCAATAGTTTTCAGGATTTTAAACCTTTAAATGCCTGTTTCATTATTTGAATTATTTAATTTCTGATTTAATTTTTGAGAGAAATGAAATAATGAAAATTATGAAACAGGCATTTAAAGGGTTGAAATCGAAACCGAAAATGGTAGTTTTGAGTACGTTATAAGTTGTTTATGTGATTCATGAAAAAGAAGTAGAAAAAGATATTGATATATGATGATTTAATAGAAGTTATTATGGGCGTGTACATTTTTGCCACGAAGGTGTCCAGAGGTAGTATCTGACACTACGTACAAAATAATAATGCAGTGAAATCAATTTTGTTGCTAATCTTTGACACATCCAAGACTCTAGTAACCACCAAAGTTCCATCCCTCTACTAATTATTATATTGAAAAATAATTATGTTTTGTGTTTTTTCGTAAGAAAAAATGAAATAATTCAAATAATTAAACAGGAATTTAAAGGGTTAAAATCCTGCCAATGATTGAATGTTTGGTAGTTTTGAATACATTAGAAGTTGTATATGTGATTCATGAAAAAAAAAGTAGAAAAAGATATTGATGTATGATGATGTGTGTGCACGCGTGTGCAGGTCAGGCGGTGCCCGCAGGCTCTCATGTGCAGCTGAACCTGCAGACGGGTCAGAGGGAGGTACGGCTGGGAGAGGAGCAGCTCAAATACCTGGACCAGGAGCACAGGTAGGTCCAGAGTCTCTACCTGCAGGACTTCCTGTCCAGCTGATCTGAAGTCTGCTGCTGTGAGAGAGTGACTGTGAATGTGTTGTATCTGAGCAGAGAGACAGAAGAGACCTCCATCAGTCCGGAGGAGCTCCAACGGGTCATGAAGAAGATAAAGGAGGACATGAAGCCGGAGAGCGCAGAGCACCAGGTAACCGCACAGTGCATGTTGGATATTTAATTACTCTAGCGACACACTGTGCACTGAGTGGAAAAGCTGCCATACATGTGTTATGGCCTCTATAGAATGGTATATTTGTTCTACTATAATGTATTAATGTTCTTATTTGTGTGTGTGTGTGTGTGTGTGTGTGTGTGTGTGTGTGTCAGGACTCGGTGGCGTCCCGGTTCCGTCCCATGGAGGAGTTAAAGAGAGAGATGGCTGAGCTGGACCTGCTGGTGCAGACGGATGATCAGGTACATCACACATTAGAGAAATTCAGGACAAACTGAGAGGTTCTTTTTTTTTTATGAGAGCTATCTGGGAAAATGTCCTTGGGTAAAATAAAATCTGTTATCCGTTTGTATAAATAGAATTTCTAGCTGTAAACTGTTGTGTTGTAAACTGTCACAGGCGCTTTTCTAAAAAAGTGTTATTATTTCCGAGTATTCTTCCAGTTTTCTTCCAGTGCTCGGAGCGGCCTCACAAAATAGCTGTGCGACCGCTCCAAATCAAGACGCTGGGCGCAGTGTGCATGTGACGGCATGGGCTCTCTTCTCAATGGAAACAGTTCAAAAGAGAGGCTGTTGCTTAGAATAGGGCACGTAGTGAACACAGACCATAAGGTCTAATCAAAGCATTATTAGTGCTTTAGTTGAACCATTACTGAAGTGGAGACAGAGCTTCCAGCAAGCAGAGAGCTCAAGTTTGACATAAAGACACCTCCTGCTTAAAGTGGCCATGCTCTAAATGTAATCAAAATGTTGAAGCCTGGTTATAACCAGCTGTCCTTCAGTATGCAGTTGAGCTGAATGACTGTTGTTGTGCAGATAATGAGGCGTCTGCTGGAGCAGTTTAACAGCAGCAGCAGCACCACGGAGCAGAGGCTGAGCATCCTGCTGGAGCTGGAGTACTTGGTGCATCAGGTCACACACACACACACACTCACACACATTAACACTTACACACACGGACTCATGTATTCTGAGATTGACCTTTGTTCCTCTGCTCGTTAGGTGGACAACGCTCAGAACCTGTGCTCCATGGGGGGGCTGCAGCTGGTGGTGGAGACCCTGAACAGCTCTGACTTCAGACTGCAGGAGAGCTCCGCTTTCGTCCTGGGATCAGCTGTGTCCAGGTACCGCCGCCCCGCTCTGACCTGACGGTGTCTTTACCCAGACAATAAGAAACACAACTGGAGGGCAAACGCCTTGTTTAAGAAGTTGATGTTGTAAAACTGGAAATATAAGGAAGCACCTGGGAAATGAAATATTATTTGAACATTGAAACAACAATGTCAGTAGAGAGTAATAAAGGAAAACAATTCCACTAAATATGGAACACAATTGACAAAGCTCTGTAGATGGATATTTTTCAATGAGTGGGGATGCATTTTGCATCAACCTTGTTATTCTTTAGTTCATGTATTTATCATTTGTTTTCATATATATTTGTTCATTTTTTTTTAATGTATTTTTTTTTTTGGAGGAAGTGACATTTTGTGTGGTGTTGAATTTGTGAATGTAGTGTATTCAAACCCCCACTCATTCAGTACAAATCTAATTAAACAAAAGATATTCAAATGTGAAGTTAACACTGCCTACAACTCTCCTCGTCTCTGACTACAAGTCCCATCTCTACCTCATAACAAGCAGCTGCTTCAGGTTTACACACAGTGTGCTGTCTATGGACTGTATTAAGCTATGTTATTTCAGTGGAAATGCTCTGGTACTATTATTTAATACTTGCCTGATATTTCTTCATCTATTTTGATTTCATTTGCATAAATAATTAATAAAAATACAGCATATTTTGTTAGCGAAACTGCTTTTACTCTACATGTCCCCCTTTTAAGAAAAATTCAAATGACCCTTTAGTGAGTTGGTTTCATTACCCTCTCCCAAAGGTTGCCTCTTGTAAGCTATGCTCACACTCAGAGAGGATTTAATGGTGGTGACTGACGGATGTTTTGTCCTGCAGTAACCCGGAGGTCCAGGTGAAGGCCATGGAGGGGGGGGCTCTGCAGACGCTGCTCACCATGCTGGCCACAGATCAGCCGCTGTGGGTCAAGAAGAAGGTGCTCACACACAGCTGCACTTCAGTGAGGTGTTGTGAAGGAGAGCTGTAATATTTCATTTGGGATATTCTTCTTTCCAGGTTCTCTTTGCAGTGGCCTCCCTCTTACGCAACTTCCCCTTCGCCCAGCGCCACTTCCTGTCCCGGGGAGGGCTGCAGGTGCTGTCGGAGCTGTTCAGGGGGGACCGAGGGGGGGTCCTGCGCACTCGTATCGTCACCATGCTCTACGACATGATCAGTGAGAAGGTACCTGTCGTCGCAATATCAAAACTGCTTTCTTCAGACATGAGGAGTTAGGAAACCAATGCACAGAAACACACTCTTTGTATTTGTGGCCCCCAGTTACACACAGCGTCTAAAAGGGTTACATCACTTACAGGTTACAAAACAGTTCTCAGATGATCGGTAGAAACTCCTGCATTCAAAGCCATACTTGAGTAAAAACGCTAAGGTTTCGCTTTAAAATATACTTAAGTATCAAAAGTACACATACTTGTTTAGTGCAATAGCTAATTTCAGAATCATATATGTTCAATTACTGCATTATGATTATTGACGCATTCATGTATTCATCCCAGCTGGTAAATGTGGAGCTAATTGAATCAGATGTGTATACAGCAGCTGGATGTATTTACCTAGAATGATTGGTCAATGTTTATTTATTGGTGTATTTACATTTCGTATTAGCTAACAATCTGATTAAGACTATATTCGTCCCACAGAGGGAACATTTACAGTGTCACAGCAAAGGGGACGATGCAGATAAACGGCAGTTAGACATTTGAAAACTGACTAAAGCTGTCAGATAAATGTAGGCAAGTAAAAAGTGCAATATGTGCTTCAATAATGTAGTGCAGTAGTAGTATAAAGTAGTCAAAATGATACAGTACTTGAGTTACTGCACTTTAATACATCCCACTGCTGCATCTAGGACAGGGGCTTGTTCTTAACCATTAACCCCGATACTCACACTCAGTTGTAATACCATTAAAGGTGGCTTTTCCAACCTGACCTAGCACTGTTCCTCTAATGTCACAGAAACACCTAAATGACCATGTATCTGCTGTTCACTCATAGGCACATTTAGTATGCTATTGCTTAGGAGTCATTGCAGGTAAAACCCCAACATCCCCTTCACACACGCATACCATTTTGTGAGTCATATTGTTGTTTTTACTGTATGTTGTTCCTACGTTTGCCATCACTATTGAATTCATATGATTTTGGGAATCTTCTCTAAAACATTGTGAATTGTATTATTATTGAGGTAGAGGCTTCCAATAAGTGTGGGTTTTCTGCCTCATCCTTCCCAGCTTATTATTTGTTAACAGTTATATTTCTGTATCTTTTCAATTGTATTGAAATAATTCAAATAATAATAATAATACAAGTACATTGAAATGAATAAATGATTGCCATCACACACACAGACAGTGTTCTGGTGGCAGTGAATCAGTGTGTGACGCTGCTCTCCTCCCGCTCCAGGAGCTGATCTCCCAGGCCGGTCTGGACCCGGGGCTGCACGCCTCCCACCAGGAGCTTCTGCGGCAGTACTCTCTGGTGTCTCTGAGGGAGGGGCTGCTGGAGGAGGGGTGGTGCAGTCTGATCCCAGAGCTGCTGGACTCCACCGAGCACGACTTCAGAGAGAAGGTGCAGTGCTGAGAAAATGTCATGATTAACAGAGAGGCTGGAAGGCTTCAGTGTTTGTTTCAGTCAAATAAATAGTGTGTGTGTGTGTCGTCCCCCCCCCCCAGGCTCTGCGGGCCATGCTGGCTCTGGCTCCGGTGTGTGTGGATCAGTACCGCTCTCACAGCTCCCTGAAGGCCTCGCTGCTCCTGCTCAGAGAACAGTACCAGGACATGATCCAGTCCCAGATGATCCTAGGAGAGGAGAACGAATACTTTGAAGAGATGATGGACCTTATAAACGCTCTACACGTCAAACTCCGATGAGCAGAGGAGCGCTCAGTGGCCTCAGCTCTACAAACAGATAGGAGTGCACAGACTTCTGAAGTAACCATGAACAGAAGGACAAACTCCCGAGACTTCATCTACTGAGTTCAAAACCAGGATGGACCTGTGGCATCAGATTGTGGGTTTGGGATCAGAATAACCTTTTCTCTTTTTGGTGTTGTCATTGTAAAATGTTTGACTCTGTTTTCAGAGTTTAAGAATAAATTATTATTTAAAAATGATGGTGTTATGTTTATGGATCTCCTGCCTGGAATGCCACCTACAAAACAAACCAGAAATGATTGAGAAGAAGATAAAGCTTTAATCCATGAAGCCATGTGATTCAGGAATGTGTGTGTGCTGGGGACGCTGGGGACATGTCCCCTCCACTTTTGGAAGTGGCCAATTTTGTCCCCACCACTTTGCATTGGGATCATTTGTTTAAATGTTCTGTAAATAGCGTGCACACTTTGGCGACACGTTTTATATTAGTAATAAGCAATAGTTGCTCCTGCTTTTCAGCAGCGTAGCATAGTTACTGCACTAGTTGTCAAAAAGTAGTGTAAGCATATTAGTAGAGGAACTAAGGCCCCTAAAAGTTGAGATACCCCTGCCAAAAATAGTGAAAATGTAGGCTCCTCTGAAGGGGGCCGTGTTGGCCTTATCCAATGCATCTCTGGAAATAATGATCAGAATGTCACCAAATGTGGACTAGATTTTTCGCAGAGCATACAATAAAGCAAGGATAATATCAATATATTTGACCATCTTTGTAATATTAACACCTTAAACACACATGAATCATAGGCAGAAATGGAGTAGGAAATTCAAAATGTATGTGTTAATATACTTTTTGCAGATGTTTATCTGTTACTGTTATTAGACAGTCAGTAGGCTACTCATTTTACACTTCACTTCAGGACAAGTGACAAGAAGAATCAAAACAGGGGAAAGACACAACACAGTGAAATACTTCTTCATGGTTTTCTGCGTGATGTGTTGAACACATCAAACCATGAAGAAGTATCACTGCACCCGCCTGAGGAATGTTTTGATTATGGGAGACCTATGAGACAAATGGAGGAGTCTCCACCGCCCTTCACCCCCCCTATCAACACCATTGAGGATACTCTTCCTTCATCCCCCAGCGCTCTCTTCTCTCCGCTCACCCTTTCATCCTCGCCCCCCCCCCCCGGAGTTCAATGACCACATGAAGGAGATGCATTACATTACATGTCATTTGTTAGACGCTTTTATCCAAAGCGACTTACACACATTCAGTACTGTGAACAATCCCCACAGGAGCAATTTGGGGTGAAGTGTCTTGCCCAGGGACACAACGACATGCTGACTGCAGTGGGACTCGAACTTGCTATCCCCTGATTAGAAGTCCAGCACACTATCCACTGAGCCACAGATACACAGGGCTGCCACCAATTCCTTCCTGGAGTTCACTGAAAACATGAAGGCGATACACAGGGTTGGCAGCATGTCCTTTACCCCCGCCCCTCAACGACGCCCACCACAGTCACCGAAGCAGAGACGCGCACCATCTCCCCCGTCTTCATCACCATGCCTACCACAATCATCCAAACCAAAACATCCACCACCTCCCCCCCCCCTTCAAGACAGCATCTGCTGTCTCCGAAGCCTGATAAGGATGTGTGTGTACCATATACAGTCTATGGTGTGTACACAACGCAGCAAACTTGACTTTGACCGTTTAGTCATTGTTGGTGATTTTAACATCCATGTTGACAACCCCCAGGACAGAGGGGCTAAAGAACTGTTTTGTGTTCTTGATAACTATGAACTGACTCAGCATGTGACGGAGCCCACGCACAATAAGGTATCAGGTACAGCAAATGTTTTGTCCCTGTGTCCACCTAAAATCAATTCAAACACCATGACACAATTCCATCAGATTAATGATAAAAACCTAGAGGACATTATACAACTTCTGAAATCCTCCTCCTGCTGCCTTGATATTATTCCAACAGGATTTTTCCAACATGTTTTTCATTGCATGGCCTCAGATCTACTTCATATAGTAAACAAGTCTCTTCACTCAGGTGTTTTTCCACAGGCCCTGAAAACTGCAGTCATTAAACCGCTCTTAAAAAAGAATAATCTAGATGCTTCAGTAATGAACAATTACAGGCCAATATCAAACCTGCCATTTCTAGGTAAAATCATAGAAAAAGTTGTTTTTCAACAGTTGAGTAACTTCTTGCATTTAAATAACTGTTTGGATGTGTTCCAATCAGGCTTTCGACCAAACCACAGCACTGAGACTGCTCTTGTAAAGGTCTTCAATGACATCCACTTAAACACAGACAGTGGCAGAACTTCAGTGTTAGTATTATTAGATCTCAGTGCTGCGTTTGACACTGTTGACCACAACATATTACTAGACCAACTGGAAAACTGGGTGGGACTTTCGGCAACAGTTCTAAATTGGTTTGAATCCTACTTAAAGGACAGAAAAAACGTTGTTTCTATAGGTAAATACACATCTGAGTTGACAAATATGACATGTGGGGTTCCTCAAGGCTCCATCTTGGGGCCTCTTCTCTTTAACATCTACATGCTACCACTGGCTCAGATAATGAAAAACTACAAAATAAGTTACCATAGCGGATGATACACACATTTACATAACCATTTCACCAGGAGACTATGCTCCAATTCAAACACTGAGTAAGTGCATTGAACAAATCAATGACTGGATGTGTCAGAACTTTCTCCAATTAAACAAATTGATAAAACTGAGGTAATGGTTTTTGGAGCCAAGGCAGAACGAATAAAAGTTAGCGCTGAGCTTCAGTCTGCAATGTTCAAAACAACAGATAGAGCCAGTAATCTAGGTGTAGTCATGGACTCTGACCTGAGTTTCAACAGTCACATTAAAACAGTTACTAAATCAGCCTACTATCACCTAAAGAACATATCTAGGATTAAAAGACTAATGTCACAGCAGGATTTGGAAAAACTTGTCCATGCTTTTATCTTCAGTAGACTCGACTACTGTAATGGTGTCTTTACAGGTCTCACTAAAATATCTATTAGAAAGCTGCAGCTAATTCAGAACGCTGCTGCTCGAGTCCTCACTAACACTAAGAAAGTGGATCAGTCCAGTTCTGAAGTCTTTACACTGGTTCCTCACTAACACTAAGAAAGTGGATCAGTCCAGTTCTGAAGTCTTTACACTGGCTCCTCACTAACACTAAGAAAGTGGATCAGTCCAGTTCTGAAGTCTTTACACTGGTTCCTCACTAACACTAAGAAAGTGGATCAGTTCAGTTCTGAAGTCTTTACACTGGTTCCTCACTAACACTAAGAAAGTGGATCAGTCCAGTTCTGAAGTCTTTACACTGGCTCCTCACTAACACTAAGAAAGTGGATCAGTCCAGTTCTGAAGTCTTTACACTGGTTCCTCACTAACACTAAGAAAGTGGATCAGTCCAGTTCCGAAGTCTTTACACTGGTTCCTCACTAACACTAAGAAAGTGGATCAGTCCAGTTCTGAAGTCTTTACACTGGCTCCTCACTAACACTAAGAAAGTGGTTCAGTCCAGTTCTGAAGTCTTTACACTGGTTCCTCACTAACACTAAGAAAGTGGATCAGTCCAGTTCTGAAGTCTTTACACTGGTTCCTCACTAACACTAAGAAAGTGGATCAGTCCAGTTCTGAAGTCTTTACACTGGTTCCTCACTAACACTAAGAAAGTGGATCACTCCTGTTCTGAAGTCTTTACACTGGCTCCTCACTAACACTAAGAAAGTGGTTCAGTCCAGTTCTGAAGTCTTTACACTGGTTCCTCACTAACACTAAGAAAGTGGTTCAGTCCAGTTCTGAAGTCTTTACACTGGTTCCTCACTAACACTAAGAAAGTGGATCAGTCCAGTTCTGAAGTCTTTACACTGGTTCCTCACTAACACTAAGAAAGTGGTTCAGTCCAGTTCTGAAGTCTTTACACTGGTTCCTCACTAACGCTAAGAAAGTGGATCAGTCCAGTTCTGAAGTCTTTACACTGGTTCCTCACTAACACTAAGAACGTGGATCAGTCCAGTTCTGAAGTCTTTACACTGGTTCCTCACTAACACTAAGAAAGTGGATCAGTCCAGTTCTGAAGTCTTTACACTGGCTCCTCACTAACACTAAGAAAGTGGATCAGTCCAGTTCTGAAGTCTTTACACTGGTTCCTCACTAACATTAAGAAAGTGGATCAGTCCAGTTCCGAAGTCTTTACACTGGTTCCTCACTAACACTAAGAAAGTGGATCAGTCCAGTTCCGAAGTCTTTACACTGGTTCCTCACTAACACTAAGAAAGTGGATCAGTCCAGTTCTGATGTCTTTACACTGGCTTCCTGTCTTTCAAATATTTTTTTTCAAAATACTGCAGCTGGTTTATAAAGCATTGAATGGTTTAGGCCCAAAATACATTTCTGACCTCCTGCTAAATTATGAACCATCCAGAACTCTCAGGTCTTCAGGGACTGGTCAGCTTTCTGTCCCCAGAGTCAGAACTAAACATGGAGAAGCAGCGTTCAGTTATTATGCTCCAATTATCTGGAACAAACTCCCAGAAACCTGCCGGTCCGCTGCAACTCTGACTACTTTTAAATCCAGGCTGAAGACTTTTCTTTTTGCCGCTGCTTTTAATTGAACTATTCATATCTTAAACGGCACTGTAACTTTTATCCATGTATTTTTTCTTTTAATGTTTATTTTATTATCTTTGCTTTTTAATGACTGATTTTAAATGCCATTTTCTCAATGTCTTTCATTTTTGTAAAGCACTTTGAATTGCCTTGTGTTGAAAGGTGCTATATAATAAATAAACTTGCCTTGCCTTGCCTTGCCTTCATACTATATTAACCACATTTTATTCCGACCTCTTGATCCATGATGATGTGACTACATGTTAATATGGAAAACTGTTTTTATCAGCTTCAGTACCATTTCAGAGTCGAATAACGGTAACAACAACGATTCTATTGATATGTATTGCATTTGATTATTCTGCAAACTGCAGGTAGTGTAATCGTATCGGTGCTTTTATTCTGAAAGTGGAACCGGTAGTGAAGCGGCCAGCGGAAGTAGTATTGTGAAAAAGGAGGAAGACAGAGCTATCACAGGCTGTTCATTTTCTCATATAATAATCTGTTTAATATTTGTAACCTTAAACAAAACCACTTGTCATGAATTGACTTCTGGTCTGTGTGGTCCCCTGGAGATAACGGCTGACACCCTGCTGAGCTCCAGTGAGTTTTGGAAGAGAGCAGCTGTGTTTACATCTGGTAGCAGCTAATGTAGCTCAATGCTACACATTAATAACTAACGCACCCTGGACTTTAACCGTTTGTCCTGGTGCGGAAGGATATTATTTTTTTATATATGGCGTGTGTGTGTATTTATGACAGTCTAGTGTTATACGTTTAATAGGTGATACATATATACATATTGCATTATGTACTATTTATATTGTAGTGTATTATAAAACGGATTGTTTTCAAGCGTCAGCGTTATTGAGTGATGTTAGAGGAATAGGACACCTTCTATTAAACTGTAATAATGTTTAAATATTTTCTTTTCATAAACCATTTCATTCTTCAATATCCAAAGTTCTTGATATTGTACACATCATCTATTCTGTGTGAACCTACCATCACTCCACTCTGTCTGATCCTGGTTTTATATGTTATGAGGATACATGTTCCCCTCTCTCAGACCTGTTGATGTCCAGATGTTTGTCCTGTGTATCTGCTGTCTCTCAGGTAGACTGCTGTCCCTCAGGCGATGGAGTTGTCTCAGAGGGACCGGCTGTCGGAGCTGGTGGAGGAGCTGACCACATCTGGACAGCCTCAGCTCCACCCGGAGCGGATGAAGGAGGTGAAGAGGATCTGCAGGTGGGTCCCTGAGGAGAGAGCTGAGAGCAGCGTTACAGCTGCTCTCTACCAGAAGACAACACTGTTTCTGTTATTATTATTATTCATAAACAGACACAGAAGTGTGAAGCTTTGTTTAATGCTGTTCTGAGTCATCTTTCATTAATACTGAGAAAAATGCCAACAAATAAAAAAGTGGAGAAAAAGCAGGCAACTGCACCAAAACCCTAGAATGGATGAATACTAATGATGATAATAAAAAAATACAAATAATTGTAGTAATTATTCTACTACTACTACTACTACTACTACTAATAATAATAATGATAATAATTATAATTTATGCTCAAAATAATGTAAAAAACATAAACATCACTGCATTGATTTTTTCAAACCCGGATTCCTCCATTGTTGGAGAAATGAGTGCACACATTTTGCTACCAGAGAAACATTTCCTATTGAAAATATGATTTCAAAAAATGAAAATGCACAATGTAAGCCTATGTTTTAAAACAATTGATAAAACAACTCTTTCAATACATAGCTCTTCAAGCATAATATGTATTGTTCACAGTCAAGCTATTGTTTCCTGATGTTTAGTCTCAATGTTAACATTTTTGAACAACCTTTCTGTAGACAGTTTTGAGACATGGTAGGTTAGAATCCACAGGAGAATAAGAACATCAGTTATATAAAAGACTTTATGAATGTTATATGGTAGGGCTGCTCAATTAATCGTATTTTAATCGCAATTATGATTTTGGCTTGCAACGATTATGAAAACAACATCATCGAAATAAAACGATTATTATTATTTTATTTTTTATTTTTATTGGTTTTTCAGTTGAATTATACTTAAAGTTCAGGGTAATCAACTGTTAGAAACATACTGTTCACATTTTGTTTTTCAATAAATGGATGTTTTCAAAGTAAATGGATAATCGTTTTTTAATAATCGTGATATCAATTATTGACCCAAATAATCGAGATTATGATTTTTGCCATAATCGAGCAGCCCTATTATATGGCATTGAATGCAAATGGTTCCTAACTGTGTGTCTCCTCCTGCAGAGCGTCTAATGACTGCATCGAGCACGTGTACAACTCTGTGATGTCTCAGCTGAACCAGGAACACGCTGAGGTGCGACTGTCCGCCTTCCAGATCGCCATGGAGCTCTTCTCCAGGTCTCACCACTTCAGGACGCTGCTGGTGGACAACTTCCAGGTACCAGCTTCATGTACCAGGGCTCACCAACACATAGATACCTTAAAACTATTTATATCTGGATTTCAAAAGCTAAAAAAAACCCGTATTGTGTAACATTGTTACCTTTGTACCTTTGTGGAGCTTTTGCATATGTGAGCTGTGTCTTGTTCCCACCCTCTGTTCTCCATCGTCCTGCAGGAGTTCCTGGAGTTGACAGTGGAGACGGACTCGGAGCAGCCCCTCCCCCCTCCTAAGGAAGTAGCCAGGAAGTTGAGGGCACAGGCCATCCAGGCTGTCCAATCATGGCAGGCCTCCTATGGGACAGCCTATAAGAAGTTAGCATTAGGCTTCCACTTCCTCAAACAGGTGAAGAAGGTGAGTGGGCCCAACTTTCTCTTTGTTGCTGCCAGACACACGCCCAAGATTTAGGGTCAGAAGGTCTAAAAACACGTTACGTAGATAATATCCCTGTATAGTTTTTCTATATATATATATATTGAAAATATTGAGCCATTTACTGCCCACAAAGTAAAAATGACAAGAATAACATCTACACAGACATAGAGTATATCTGCCAACTGGCCGTAATGTGTGATAAATACTCCAACTGTATGGTTGCAAGCGACTACCTGTATCTTTTTCTTAGATGAGCCCAAGATGCACAAAAAAAGAAAAGCCTCTTTTGAAGGCTTATGAAAATAAATGTAACATGTTCATTCAAATGCTCAATGTGTTACTGTGATGTCTTGTTTAACAGTTATTTTACTACTTTATTTTTTATTTTCTTTGTATTATTATTTAAATGTTAAAGGGGATAAATAAAGTTCCATCTTATCTCTTATCTCATCTAAATGAATGATTCAGAATCACTTCATTTCATTCATGAACACTCATGATTAATGTTAGAGTTTACAGGTAGTTTGAACAACATTGAAAATCATGTGATGTGTTTAACATTACAGTAAAGCTTCACCGCTCTGTTACTTCCCCACTCAGCTGACCAATCATCAGTTAGCAAAGGCCTCTGGGTGATGTCCTCTGCTGTGAGTAAAGTGAGGCGTCTGTCTCCTCAGGTGGACTTCCAGGATGCTGAGGCCCGGACCGTATCAGAGAGGAGGAGGGAGGAGGAGAGGCAGAGGAAAATGGAGAGGATCTACAAGGAGAGAGTGGAGGCAGCCTCCACAGACATGGAGGGTAACCCCCCCCCCCCCTGTGATGATGAACACATGTCCTGTAGCACATTCCCTAACGAAGCACAGACTAACAAGATTGTTTCTTCGTCAGAGTCTTATCAGGAGATCGAGGCCACACTCACAGAGATGGAGTCCTGTATGAGCCTGCTCATCCCCGGGTTCCACTTCACAGAGAGCCACACAACCAATAGCAGCCCTCCACTCTCCCAACCAGCCAATGAACCGTCATCAGTGGAGGAAGAGCCCTGCTGCAGCAAAGACCTGCAGGAGGAGCGGACGGAAGGGAAGATACAGGAGAAGGAGGAGAAGAGCAATGACTCAGAGGGAAAGATAGGAGACATGGAGGAAGGGATGACAGAGGAGAGGGGTTTAGAGGGGAGGGGTGTGGATGGGCAGGAGGAGGAGGAGGGAAAGGAAGATGAGGAGGAGGAGGAGGAGGAGGAGGAAGAGGAGGAGGAGGAAGAGGAAGAGGAAGAGGAAGAGGAAGAGGAAGAGGAGGAGGAGGAGGAGGAGGAAGAAGAGGAGGAGGAGGAGGAAGAGAAAAGTAGTGAGGAAGAGAAGGAGGGGCCTCTTGATGTAAATGTGTTCATCCGGAGCTCTGGGCTGATATCTCACTCCTACAACCTGGACCTGAACCTCAGTCCTGGTGGGTCCACACACACACACACACACACACACACACACACACACACACACACACACACACACACACACACACCACACACACACACACACACACACACACACACACACACACACACACACACACACACACACACACACACACATACACGCACATACACTTACACATGCACATACACACACACACACATATACGTATACATCGAATACTGACTGTCAATCAACATTTGTAAACTTCCAGACTAGTTTCTTTAGGCTGAGTCCGTATGTGTCTGGCATTGGGATTGTTTGCTCAGAAAACATTGTATGTCCCCTTTCTACTATCTCCTCCCTACTATCTCCTCCCTACTATCTCCTCCCTACTATCTCCTCCCTACTATCTCCTCCCTACTATCTCCTCCCTACTATCTCCTCTCTACTATCTCCTCCCTACTATCTCCTCCCTACTATCTCCTCCCTACTATCTCCTCCCTAACAAAGACAACATAATCATTAGGATGTATCATGTGACAACTCTGTCATATTTTTTGTAGAAATACAATCTGATATTCTCCATGTAAGGTTTTTGTTTCCTTCTCTTTTCCAGGTCTTCATGTCAGGGAGACGGAGGATAATGAGGCAGTGGTTACCACGGTGATAGACCTCCATCGGCTGATAATGAGCAAACACCTACCAGCTGTGCAGAGCTGGGTTCAGGTCAACACACACACACACACACACACACACACACACACACACACACACACACACACACACACACACGCACATACACTTACACACACATGCACATACATACATACACTTACACATTAGGGCTGCACGATATATCGTGTCGTGACGATAATCGCGATATGCGCATGCGCGATATTCACATCGCAGGACGTGCGATTTTGTATGTGTGTGTGAGTGTGTGCAGGTGTTCACTAAGTCCTGTGCTGAGCAGCGTCTCCTGCAGAGGGCTCTGGACCTGAAGAAGAGTTTAGAAACTGCGCTGCAGAAACACAAAGAGCTGCACATCGACTACAAGACCAGACAGCGTAGAGTGGTGAGTGCCCCCCCCCCCCCCCCCCCCCCCCCGCAGTGTGGGGAGTGCCCCCCCCCAGCTACATCTGTCTGGGGTCTGAGCTGAGTCTAAGGACATCACGTAATGTCCTTAGACTGGTCAGGTTAATAATTCCTCACTAGCATATGAAAACATCTCAAATCAATTCATAAAGAGAGCTCCCAGCTTGTGTTTGTGACGCTCACCCAGGTGTTTGCTTGGTAGGCTTCTGTACCTGCAGGATTCTGGCTTTTGAGTTTGGCTGATTGCACTTATTGGAGACACTTGGGATAAAAGCATCAGTTGAGGAAAAATGTAATGACAAATTGAGGAGGAGGGACCAACTAGTGGAAACCTGTAGGAATGTGTTATCTTCCTAAAGGAATATCAGCAGCGGCACTTCAGAGGGGAGAAGAAATGGGAACGGGTCGCGTCAATTTGACTTTAAAACAAGGTGTTACAGATAAACTACTTTCATTATATTAATTAAGGTTAGCTGATAGCTTTTGTATTACATTATACCTGCACTCAGTGATGAGGGGAGAACATCTATGATGAGCAGGAACATAAATGACGAGACACTTCAGATGAACATATTGACATTTTGAAGACAAGCCTACAGGCAGATGATTTAGCAACACATGTTTATATATACAGTGTTTTGTTAAGAAAGAGCATGGCCAGCAGAGGGCAGCATGCTACTGCAAATGAGACAACATCGGCACTACACACACCGCACACACTATACACAGGCCACACAGTGAGAAGGCCAGATGCAGAGGCGTGATGAGCCTGAATGAACATTACATTACATGTCACTTGTTAGACGCTTTTATCCAAAGCGACTTACATACTCAATACTGTGGGCAATCCCCACAGGAGCACTTTGGGGTGAAGTGTCTCAGGGACACAACGACATGCTGACTGCAGTGGGGTTTGAACCTGTGACCCCCCGTTCCGAACACCAACGCACAACCCACTGCACCACACGCCTCCTCTACATAAAGTCTGAGCTACATCAGAAACCTCTCCACACAGTGAGGTTTAATGCAAAACACATGTAGGACTAAGTGAAACTACTCTTCATATTTTTGCTCGGTATTTGGAGAAAGAAACTTGGTGTGAATCCTGCATCACATCATTTCTATCTCTCAAACTTGAATTGTCATCGGCTCACCACATTACATTTAGAGACTTTAGAGACACTAAGTCCAAATTGAAGCTTTCTCAGGCTCACAGTTACCAATCCTATGGAGTGTTCCTAACCCTTAACCTCACAGGTGATCTCCTACTGGGCATGTGCACACCTCCAAGTGTGACTATTATCACTAGTACTCATAAACACACTTTGTACAATGTGCATAGCAGAGGCTCAGCAGCACCACCTGGTGGCTGCTGACAGGACTGCAGCTCCAGATGCTTGTCACCACTATGGTCAACACAGCTCTCTGTTTTTTAGAAACAGCCAGTCTTTAAACTGTGGAAAACACAATGAAGTCCAATCATGAATGACCCGCACCAGACACACCTTGACATACAGCCCAGTTCTGCTTTCAGCAATATCAAGTGTTCAGGCTGACAGGAATTAAGAACACAAAACAAAGTCTTTGTTGGCTTTAGACACCAGAGGGATAACAAGCATAATGCCAGTTAAATGAACACATTTCCTTTTGATGATGAGATGATGTTGTGTTTTCATTTGCATGCCTCTGAAAGTGTCCTCTTGATGTTTTGTTTTCAAACGTCTCTCTTTACATTTCTGCGTGCTCCCAGGGGGAAGCACCACGATAAAGACAGAGAGCGGGAGGATGCACATATGAATAGAGAGGTGAGATAGCAGAGCACAGCCATAATGCATAAAGCATCAGAGACAGAGAGAAGAACTTGGGGAGCAAGGGGGAAGATGTACCCATTCATTCCCTTCAGAAGCACTAATGTGCCCCGCGGCTGTCTGCCTCCTCTTCATCACGCTCAGCCGCTCTGCTGGAGCCGGCACAGGCTGACGCTGTTGGCAGAGAACCTGCCATTGGGAAGCTCTCCTTCCTCACTAGCTGCTGGGTTGAGAGGGTTTCATTGCTCTGTGTTTCAGAGCTGGGCACACACACACCTGCAGTGGGGAGACAGAAACAAGAGAAGAAGAGAGCAACGAACAGCAGGCTGCAGATTCAGGGTTTAAAGGTCCAATGAATGCTTTGTGCGTTTGAAGGAAGGCGTAACAGAAACACTCATACAACTTCTGTATATGGCACATGCAAAGGTTTTGCTTATCAAAAGCTTCTGTACCTGCAGGATTCTTTTTGAGTTTGTATGGTGGCTACACTTATTTGGAGAGACTTGGCTGGAAGGTGTCCACCTGTAGGAATGTATTATCTTCCTAAAGTCATATGTACAGCAGAGTGGACAGAGCCCGCCATTTGGAAGCTCTCCTTCCTCACTAGCTGCTGGGTTGAGAGGGTTTCATTGCTCTGTGTTGCAGAGCTGGGCACACACACACCTGCAGTGGGGAGACAGAAACAAGAGAAGAAGAGAGCAACGAACAGCAGGCTGCAGATTCAGGTTTTAAAGGTCCAATGAATGCTTTGTGCGTTTGAAGGAATAAAAGTTGTATAGTGTGAATCCATCGCAGGAGAGTGACAGTGACAGAGCGCCGGGCGCCTCGCTCCGCCTGCTTATCACTGTCAGGAGCAGTCTGCTGCTCCACAGCCCAGCCCCGCGATAACCACACAACTTACAGCCCCTTTATCATAATTAGCTTTTCCTTTTTAGCCTTAAAAGGCCTTCCATTACCGGGTCCTTCTCTATCGCCCCGCTGACACGCCGCACGATTGGTTTCTCTCTCAGCGGGCCTCTCAATACAGTCTCCCATAACGGTGAGCAGGGGAGAGAAGAGGGGGTTAGGGAGGCAGATAGAGAGGCTTGTTATTCAATAAGACAATGAGACGGGCTGGAGCCACATCTGCATCATGCAGGGCATTACTGCTGGAAACAGATGCACATGTCACCACTCATGGCTGACGGCTCTGTGCATGGGATATTGGAGTTTCACAAAGCTAAGAAGAAAACATACTTTATTAATCCAATCAAATCAAAATCTCATTTTCACTATGTCATTATTTTAAAGAACACACCTAGGCCTGAAATACACCCTAGCACACATGGAGCTACCATGGTTGGGGTTAGCAGTTAGCACACTTTGTATTTGGTCCAGCCTCCAGTTCATGCCATGTCCTGACAGAGCTAACACTGTAGCATGTGACTGTTGAGGTCCAATCTAGTGTGCTAATGCTAATTTAGCATGCAGGGTCTTGAAGCTGGTCCAATGATCTAGATAGAGACTTGAATTCTCTTAATGTAGTTGTTTTGAGCCAAGGCATGGTGAAGCCAATAGGATGGCAGGACCTCTCCACTGTGTGTGAAGGCAGCTGAACTCAAACACAAGCCCCTGCTGTTCTGGAGTCTCTACATTTGGAGTTACCTCCTGTACTCCGTTCTAGAGCTGCACAATTCATCACATTTTTCAATCGAAATATGTAACATTGAATCTGCAGGAAGCACATTATTTGTTAAAGGCTAAATGTGTGTTAAAATATTATTTTGGTTAAATTGTGGAGCTTGAATTCTACATAATTTAACAAAACATGTTTGTTTGGTACAGATCCTCTTCAAATAGTCACAACAGAATAATTGTGATATATTTTTAATGATAATAAGAATTCCAAAGCAAACGTAATACATTTCCACAATAAGTATCATCTTATCATAATTGAAATACCAGTCCAAATAATCACGATTAGTTATTTTTCCAAATCATGCAGCCCTTCATCGTTCTATCCAGCTGCTCCGCTATCATAGACAGGTTGTTAGAGGTGGTGTTAAGCTCCGCTAAGCCCCCCTCTGGAGACGGTGTTCTGAGAGAATGTGAGCTGAAGCCAGGACTGAACTGTGGAGAGTTGATCTATAGCCTCTTTGCTCTAGTTTGACCTCCAGGACTTTCAGGTCCCTTCAGGTAGGAATAAAGAAGTGTATACTGATTCTCAACTCAGGGCATCTGTTGATGCTGAGCACTCATTTGACACCAGTGGTGTCTTTTTTCCAGTTCTAAAGCCTGTCTATTGTCATCTCTGTTTTGAAGTCCTTGGGATGGTTTTTATATCAGGAGATAACACGAGGCCAGGGACTGCTGTGACACATGTAACCTATAGCTGATACCAGCTGGTGAAGAAACCGTGGTTACTGTGTCAGTTTCAATGTGGAGAGCAGTAGATCTAATTAGATATCCATGTGTACGTTCCACACATACACTGATACAGTGATGGTGTATTGTTGTAGGGAAAGCTAGCATTAAGTTAGCATTGTAAGGATACAAAAAGCAATGGGATTTTTCCTTTGGATTTCAGAATATTGTAGAAAATATGATCTTTGTCAAACACACGTTTATCATCATTATACATATTGTTCAACAGGATCATCTACACATAATATCACCACTTTATGATCTTTTTTCTTTTCTTTTTTCTTTCTTTTTTTTATTTGCATAAAAGAATGAACAGTTACAGACCATCTACTTTATGATTTTTCAAGCGTTAATGCAATCGCCAGAAGTAAAAAGCTAACGTTGGGCTATAAGCAAACTACAGCACAGTCACATGACTTCACATCCCCAGCGCTACGCTAAAGGCAGCTGATGTTGGCCATTTTAGTCTCATTGTTAGCAACTGCCGTTTTGATTGCCCTTAGAGGCTTCAGACATTCACCAGCGGGGTTTTAACTGATGTATTTTGACGTTCAAACAGCTGAAGCCTGTGTGACCACACCTTATTTCAGGCATCTAACATTGGCTTTAAAATTGGGGAACAGGAATTGCCAAATGTGAACTCATTTGTGAATTGTAGGACTCATTCCTGCACCACTCCATTGATTGTGTTACAGTGGTGTCATGAGGTCTTCTTTCCCTTCAGTTCTTTGTGTGCACAATAGAGTGCGACACCATGAATGTGTTCACAGAGACAGACGCATCGTGTCTCTCATTGATGACAGGGGTCATGCCCTGCCTCATACACATACTTTAGCCTCTGGACTGTTCTGTTGGAAGCATACTGAGAGCTTTACGTAATCAAACTAGTTTGTATGTATAGAAAAACACTTCTGATATAACACAGTGCGGGGAACAGGCAGCTCTCACAGGGCGTCCTGCAGCTGTTTCTGAGACACTATATATGTTTGAAGGCAGTTTTCACGATGAGCTATGAGCAGGAGGAAGCTGCAAACTGAAAACATGGGCTTGTGTTTAGGAAAGGATAAGACATGCAGAGTTATTTGAACATATCTGTTTTTTAAGAGTGTATTCAGTCACTTTGGGCTCCATTCATACAGGCCCAGGCCTTGTTTACTGCTGATAACCCATCTTATCACAGTGCAATGGATGTGGCCGCCTGTTTCTCACTGGAGATAAACAAAGAAAGACTATCCCTCTATTTCTCTCCTCCGATGCTCCCTCCTTTTCTCTCCTACATCCATTCTCTGAATGTGTCTCATTCTCTCAGTTGTACACCAGTAATATGTTTCTCTCCAACTCTCTTTGCCACTATTCCTCATTATGTATTACCTTCATAGGGAGTGCTGCTCCTGTTTATTGCAGCTTAGATGGGTTGATCTGTTACTCTATCATGAATGGAGTAAAAGAGGGAGTATGTAGTGAAGACAACTTCAAAGGAACTGCAAGGAGTAAAGCATTTACTACAAGGGCTGAAAAAGAGCATTCATATCTATAGTGTGCCCGGTCTAAAGGAAGGCTGCCTGGACTTAGAAAGAACACTGACATTTGTTTGGTGCAACACCGTTGGTAACCCTTGCTGCGTTATCCATAACGCTCAGTCATGAAGTGGTTAGTTCCATGCAGTGATGATCAGGATGACCTAATGCTGATATACAAAACACGAGTGGTGTGGACATACATTCAATTTGAAAACATGAAGAAACTTATTAAGTTTCATTGAAGTTGTATTGTAATTTGAGCCTCTCAGGATTAATTGAAGGTGTCACAAAAAAGTCAAAGTATTGTGATGTGTAGTCCATGAAGTGTCGTCTTGTGGCTTCATCAGTGTTTAGAGGGACATTTAGTCAATCACTTTGGACCCAGTCTACTTCCATCAGGGTCTCTGATGAAGGGGGAGGAGAAGGTTTGCAAAGGGGAGCTGATGGATCCTGTGGGACTCCAATGCTGTGGGGGGGGGGGGGGGGGGGGGTGTGTATCATTGAGATCTCTGGAGCAGTCTCATATCACTGACCACAGGGCCTCCCAGGGGTCTCTGACGGGCCCCTGCACCTTCTCCACAGTCTAGGTGCGTTCCCAGGGCTTTCAGAGGTCCTCAGTGAAATGAGGAATAGCAGTCGGCGAGGATGTATAATAATGACTGTTTTGATCACAGATTGAGACAGGTGGGGGGGGGGGAAGTGGATCCGACAGCTGGGAATAAGCTGGCTGACAGGGAGAGGTTTGGGAAGCTCTGGACTGGCTAATAGACCTGCCAGCCTAGGTTAGTGAAATAAAGATGTCACCCTATACATCATATGAGCTGACTGCTCCCCGGAGACAAAGGGAGCATCTCTGCGTGTGTGTGTTTGGGGGTGTCGGGCTGGGGGAGTATAATGGGGTAAAGCAGCGGAGAAGGAGCTCTGGAGCGAGAGCGAGGGGAGTGGAGAGCCTTTTTCTCATTAGCGTCCGATCCCATGGGATCCTCTCCGGGTCGTAATGAACAGGAGAGCAAGGTGGTAATAGAGATGTGGGATGTTGGGCAAATCAGGCCTGGGACAGGTCAGACTCCACTGCAAGCTTTAGGCCTAATTAGTTTGTAAATATGTTGGAATCAATCAGTGGCACTGGCAGTGGACTGCCTTTAGACCCTCACACACTTATCACTGTCTGATCTGCATTCACACCCATCAACAGCTGGAAGATGCTTCCTGCTGGACTTTCACTCTGCTGCCCAATATTGTTACAAATATTATTTTGATTCATTTATTAATTTGACCGTCATTCATAGTTTTGAATTGGAATGAAGTCAGATTCAGGGTTTGACATACTGGTATTTATATGTTGATCCATGCTTTGTGTTCGTGTGATGGAGACTATTTCATGTTGTTATTGTCTGTTGCTGATGGGAATGAGCTAATAGCTAAATCAGGCCATGTCAAATGTCTTCTCTTTTTCAGATGTATGTTTGTACCAGTGAACCATGGAAGTAGGGTCACAGACTGTTAAGTAACTCAAATAACAAGTGCAGGAAGTGGATAGCTTCACCCAGAACCTGCAGTAAAGATGATCAGGATATTCAAACAGACTCCTTATTGCTACAGCTACCTGCTTTTATTAGGAGTTTGAATCATTTCATTATTTATTTTTAACCAAGAACAGAGCAACACTAAACATTGCAGCTTTTGACACCAAAGACAGTTCGACCTAAGATGTGCCTTGTAACAAATACACATATCTATTCTTAACAGGAAAAGACAGCACAAAGGGGCAACATCAATAATATATAATAATAAGATAGCAATCCCGTAAGAACTAACTCAGTCACCATGACAGCATGATCCTGGTGGAAATGAGTCCCATCAGGATCCATCGGAGGCTCTGCCTTGCTGACTCCAGAGATACAGAGGTGGTCAGCTTGATCAATAGGCAGCACAGAAGGCCACTTATAAGAGTTCCCAAAGTAAGTTCATTTCAAATGTTTCATATTGGCCTGTTGTTTTGTCTTCTATTCATAGTGAAAGATGTGAATGTTAAAAAATAATAATACTTTATTATACATACATTATATATACTATAACATTTGCATTTTTTTGTGTAAAATTTGAATTGCAGTCAGTATACCTTTGCAGGTGGCAGGACCTTGCATTTTTTGATCAACATTTTCACATATTTGTTACCAAATTCAGAGACAAGATTATGAGTGCAGTGTTTCCCCTAGGATGGAGTCATAGCAGCGGTGCTAAGGCACGTGGGCCCAGCATAATGTGAGCGCGGAGCGCGTGGAATCTTTTAGTGTGTGCACGTGCGAAGTGCGCCCCACCAATTTGTTTCTATGTGTCTGCCAGCACAAGAAAGGCTCTTGAGTCCTAGTACCAGGGCCGGTTCTAGACAATTTGCTGCCCTAGGCGAGATGTTAGGCGAGATGTTATATATAAAGAATAAATGAAAAATCTCTACAAAAGACAAATACACTACAAAAACAGAAACTTATTGACATAGGTAATAGACGTCAAAATGGCTTCAAATGTATTCAGTATTGTATGAACATGTTTGAATTGGGCGGTGGACGTCACATCCTCTAGGGGGGTCCGGGGGTATGCTCAATCTGGTGCACTTTGAGCACACAATTACTAGAGACCTGATCTAGGGGAACTCTAAATCTGAAAAAGATTGGTTTACATTTTAATAATCAAATAAGTATGTGAACATAACCAATAACCTACCATAGCCAATAACAAATAAATGTAACTTATTTTATTTTTGTTGTTCATTCATATCTTATTTTACCAGTTAACATTTATTTATTTATGCATATTTTTGTATCTCTCCAACTTTAAATGATATTTTTGGTTTACTGTCCTATAGTATACATTGGAATGATTTCAAACCTGTTTTTATTCATCCTAATAATTATAAAGGAGTGCCTTGGAAATATGTGTTTACATAATTTGTAAACACATATTTGTTTGAGACCCACTGAGATAACTTAGACTAAAGTGAACTATCTAAACCCTCAGAGAGTCCTTTACCTCACTGAGCCTCTCAGTCTGACAGGAGAGCTCTCCTCCACCAAAATCGTCCCTGCCAGTACATACAGTGGCAATGTCTCAAGATTTTGCAAAAATACACCTTTATTGAACACACAGTAACACAAATACTACAAATCCACATAACAAACAATCAAAAATGAAAAAGGGTCGCCACTTATTATTATTTTAATAATAATTTTTGGGTACCTGGCTGGCGCCCCCAAGCAGCGGCGCGCATATTTCAGCAGCGGCGTTGCGCCGCCACTATTTGTATATAGGGGAAACACTGGAGTCTGTCCAGATATTGTATGCCATGTGATAATTGGCCTTTTGGATGCAAGACAAATATAAGATGCTTATATGTCAGAGCACAAACAGGATTGCACAGCATGAGCACTATGTCCATAACCCAGCTACACCTGAACTCATCGTATCGTGTGGTGTGTGTGTGTGTGTGTGTGTGTGTGTGTGTGTGTGTGTGTGTGTGTGTGTGTGTGTGTGTGTGTGTGTGTGTGTGTGTGTGTGTGTGTGTGTGTGTGTGTGTGTGTGTGTGTGTGTGTGTGTGTGTGTGTGTGTGTGTGTGTGTGTGTGTGGTGTGTGTGTGTGTGTGTGTGTGTGTGTGTGTGTGTGTGTGTGTGTGTGTGTGTGTGTGTGTGTGTGTGCGCGCGTGCGTGCGTGTGTTGCTACCTGTCAGAAGACAATGGAGACGTCTCTTGCAGCTTTTCCACCTCCTTGCTCTCTCCCCCCTCCCTCCCCCCTCTGCTTCCCTCCCTCCTCCTCTCTCTGTGTGAGTGTGTGATGCTTAACCTGCCCCCCCCCTCTCTGCCATACACCTGACTTATGGCTGTGCAGTAATCATTTGCCAGACCTTGGCAGGCTGAGTGTACATTAGCATATAAATAGCAGATGCACTGAGTGCCCATCACAGTCGACTACATTTAATTTTTGGTTTATAAGATTGAATGGGTTTTTAAACGCAGCGCCATCAAACTTGCCAAGAGACAAATGAAGTCAGGGGAGCAGTTGTCCGAGGCAGCGCCCTCACATCATTTTTATAAAGGATAAGAGTCTTATTTAAGGGAGGGGAGGGGGAGAGAGAGGAGATGCTATAGGGGCTGAATAATGAAGACACCTGTGGAAGCTGCACCATAGTTCACTCACTTGTGCTGTCACTCCTTCTCCCTGCTGAACATATATTTCATTACCAAAAGTGTGTGGACATCAAATAATCACATCTGTGTATCAACGTGCATATGCCATTCAAACAATGGTGGGCTAAATGTGCTGCTATGCATGACGGTCCTCCACAGCAAACTGGGACCCTTTCATGGAGCTGGCTTCTTGCATGGGGGTCCTCTTGTTAATAAAAGATCTTAATATGTTGCCGTGCTGAAAGATGGCAATATAGGAATTTAAAAAACAAGTTTCCAGTCAATTGTGAAGCAATGAGGAAGAGGATTGTGATGTTTAGTCTAACACTTGGCGTCAAACTGGCTGTGGAACCGACTGGTTGTGAGACTTCAGTTAGTTGGCTCTGAATATTTCTATTGATTTGTGAATGTCAAATAAAATGGAAAAAACATACGTTTACGGAAAATATGCGCCAGGGGACGTTACTAGTTTACCGCTGGCGAACCATAGTAGCATAGCATTAGCCACGTCACTGTAGAAGAGTGGAAAGTAAGACGTGCTTGCAAATCAACATGGCTTCGTACGTTCCATAGCAACATGAGCCCAGCTTCAACGTGTTTGGTTGCAAACCAAACTGGAATGGAACTCATTTCACGCCCATGTCATGTTGAAACAGGAAAGGGCACACATTTGCCTTCTAAAGTAGATTGTTCAAAGACACAGCCCTACTCACATGGACAGCAGCATACAGAATGCTTTGGTGTTGCGTTGGGATTGGGAGCACCCTACATGTGGTGATGCCTTGCCATCTGACACACACACTTGATTTAGTGTTTAGTTTTAAGCAGACGTACCGCAATATAACAACATGGTGCTTGGTTGAAAACCAAAGAATCCCCAAATAGGTGCATTAGCATTCTTTTTTCCAACAATACCTTCCAGCTGGAGTTACAAGGGTTACAGTACAGTGTCAGAGTATGATGGCAAACTTTTGTATTTATTACAACGCCGTGGCAAAGCATATACAAAGCAAAGGAAAAAGAGACACTGAGACACTTCATAACAGGAAGTGAATGTAGCTCTCTTATCATTTGAGGTCCATCATGCTGGTTTATCAATATCGTTGTGAGCGATAATCTCATCATGGCGTCCAGGTCTACAGCAGACTGTGGTTTTCACTGTCCATTTGGTCCTGGAATAATACTTCTAACGTTTGGTAAGGCAGCAGAAAAAGAATACAAAATATGTTGTTATCTTTTACTGCTTTCATTGGAATTTATTTTCCAATTTTATCGCAATTATAACAAACAGTGTTATAATGGGATAAATATTTGACAATGAAAATACTTTTTAATTACATACAGCCTCAACCAAGTACCATGGCTGTCTTTGAAGAAACCTTTGAAGCTGTATAGTTCTAATAAATGACCTTTACTTTAGCAACCACTCCCACAATCCTCCTCTCCATCCAGTTGTTAAATAACTATTTATTTTCCTTTCTTGCCCATTTTCCCTTTAGGAACCTCCTTTATTTGATCTTAGAGTAAACATCTCCATTACAGTAACACATAGCCCAGCTTTACTTTACTTTTTTATTTATTCTGCTTTGTTCCGGAACTATTTTAATTTCTATCTGGGCCTGTTTTATTGTTAAAGTTAGCAATATTTGTTTAGTCTTTTTCCTATTACAGTGACACATGGCCCTGCTTCTGTCTAACCATCCCTTCTAATTTGTCTGCTAAATCTTGGGTTCCAGTTTAATCTCCTGTGGGATCTCTGCGCTGCTGTGTGATTTCCTCCTCGTGTGTCCCGGAGAATAAACCAAAGCTCTGTTAAAATGCAAAGCATCCCCCTTCTCAGCCATGTTGGGGAATTGAGGCCATATTTTAGCCGCGCTCGCCGTCAGCAAAATGTTTCTGGAGGAAAGCTAATTCTGCGGTGAGACTTACAGCGCTGCCAGGCGGGGGACAGCACTCGATGCTATCAGGATTAAATGAAGGTGAATTAGAGACAAAGAGGCTGAAAGAGGGGGAAAAGGGATGATGTTAGGGCAGGATTTTCCTCCAGCTGGGTGATCACTTCTTAGTCTCAGGTCATTGATCAGAGCAGAATAAACCAGCCGGGATTAAAGCAGACAAGCACAAAACCTATAGAGACTATATCTGTGCGGGTGTGTGGGGGGGGGGGATGAATAAGTGTAGCAGTGGACTGGAGTAATGGAGAAAGTTTGGTTTGCTCTGTAAAACGCTCTGTTCTGTTTCATAGCATCCTCTCTTCTCTTTTCTCTGGTTGATAAATAACGTCAGGTCTCAGTATCTCACTCCTCAGGTCGGTCTGTGCAGCCCCTTATTTATATGAAAGTATCATTTGCAGTAATAACTGCTGTGTTTATAACAGTCAGGGGAAGGCTACATTATTACCTTTGGCTTTCTGCCGCGCTGCTATTCTCACCGCCAAATATCACTACATTTGTTTTGATAATATCGGAACTTAATTTTAATTTGAACTACTGCTTAATGAGGGATAGAATGAGTGTACGGACACACATCTGTAATATTGACATTTGAGTAACTTTGACTGCACCTTGGAACTGACTTTTTTGATCATGTTCACCGTTGACCCTCATCATTCCCACTACTGTTAGTCCGTATGCCTGCAGATTTTGATACTTCTTGTATTATTACATTGCCATACGCTGCCATACTGGACTAACATTCACATACATTTGTCCATGCCAAAGCATTTTAAGGCATCCCTGGGTTCATACATTTCAGACAACATGCAGAGTTCTGTAAAGCTGATGGTCCGGATCCATCTCAAGTCAGCGTTTTTTTTAACGTGTTTTTGGTAAGATGCCTGAAATAAGATCTGTGTTTTTTCTTTAAGGACAAAATACATCAATTAATACCCCACTGGTGAATGCCAACAGGCCACTAACTGAAACTAGAAAATGCATTTCCTGCTGAACAGCATTCAAACAACTAGAGAATGCAATTCCTGAAGAAATTGCTTGTGGGAATGCTTTATGCTGAAAAGCTGATGCTAAACTGCTATGCTGAAATATAATGTGTAAGAAGAAAGTGAAGAATTTAGATTGAAATGATCCATGAACACTGGGGGCTTGAATGTGTGATGAGAGAAGAAAAGAGAGTAAAAAGGCTTGGAAAAGCAGCAGAATATTTGAACTGCAAACTTTGAACTAACTTGATGGCGAATGATCTGTCGCCATGCCAACGGCATTTGATGACATCCCATAATACGCTTAGATGCGTTGATGGCTGCATCGTTACCAAACCTGTGAAGTTTTGGGCCGTTTGGAGCATTTTCACTGAAGTTATGAGAAAACCGTGTTTCATGGCGAGCCTTGTATTGCCATGGCAACGGCATTTGAAGAAATCTCAAAACTGTCCCGTATGTCTTCACAGCTGGACTGTTAGCACACATGTGAAGTTTGAGCACTTTTTGAACATTTTCATAGGAGTTATAGCGACATCGTATTTTATGGCGAGGGATGCGTTTCCATGGCAACAGCCTATGGTGAGATCTCAGATTTGGCGTAAAGCTGTTGAGGCATGGACCGGTGATATACCAACACAGTCTCACGGCATTTCGTGTTATAGTCACGAAATTAATCTATTGATTCGTGTTCACCAACACGATTTCAGCCATTTTTTTCGTGTCACACAGAACGATTTTAAAAGCAATGTAAATAATAACAAATTAGAAGGAAAAAGACATTTAAAAAAATACAGATTTAAGTATTCTGACACAGAACGATTTTAGAAGCAATGTATTTATATTGGTAGTATGTTTCGTGCCTGCACCAAATAATAACAAATTAGAAGGAAAAAAAGATGACATAAAATACAGATGTCAGTATTCTGAGGCTCTGAGACATTTCTTTTCCTCGCGGACGGCAAAAAAACTCAGACATTATACAATTTAACATAAAAGGGATAGGGTTAGGCTTAGGGTAAGATATTGAGTAAGAACATGTTTTTATGAACCACACAGCTTCTGGTATTCCAAGACCCGACCGGACAAAAAGACGTGTTGCAGGCACGAAACATACTACCAATAGAAATACATTGCTTTTAAAATCGTTCTGTGTGACACGAAAAAAATGTGAAAATCGTGTTGGTGAACACGAATCAATAGATTAAATTAATTTCGTGACTAATAACACGAAATGCAGTGAGACTGGGTTGGATATACAAGTAGGCCTGTCACGATAATTAATTTTGTTGGGCGATACATTTTCCTGGAAATGATTGCGATAAACGATAATATTGTCAGCACTGTTGTAAGACCATTTTAGACCACTGACATAATGATAATATATAATAATAATTCAAGTACATCCTTTCAAACATAACTTTTTATTGAACATTCAACATGGCAAATGAAATGTGAAATAATGTTAAAATATATAAATGATATATAATAAATAAAACAAATTAATTAAATTATAATAAATTAATTAAATCACACACAACCAAAACAATAAATTAAATAGACTCAGGCTGGAAAACAGAGCTCTCTCTCTCTCTCGATCTCTCGCAGCGCTCTCTCGATCGCTGCGATGATCGGCGCCCTGCGACGAGCGATCGATGCAGCGAACGAGCGCTGTCCGAGCGGCGAGGGCGAGCGAGTATCAGCGAGACGAGCGTCGAGCTATCTATGTGGTCTCAGATATATCTAGACGAGAGCTATCGAGAGATCAGACTCTCTCTCTATCTCTCTCTCTATCTCTCTATCTCTCTCTCACTCTATATCTCTATATATCTAATATATCTATTCTATATATCTATCTATCTATCTATCTCTCTATTCTCTCTTCTCTCTCTCTCCCTATCTATCTATCTATCTATCTATATATTATATATATATATAAATATATATATATATATATATATATATATATATATATAATTATATTATATAAATATATAAATAAATAAATAAATATGAGCACACATTGTCTCACAAACAAAAAAGCCCTCCTTAAAACAACAGTCAAGTGTACAGTCCACTGTCCATACAAAGACCCAGATGCCTCAACAGGCCATATCCAAATCTGTTTTTCAAAGATTTCGAGCAAGGAACACCAACATGTTTGCATTGTCGGGCAAATGCATCTTTGATTGTAAACTGTATGGAGGGTGGGGGCTCTCCATCTCCAGCTCCCGTGTTTGCTACCAGCTGGGAAAACGGAATGGGGTGGTTGTGTTTTAGGTGTAGTTTAAAATGCGTGGTATTGCCTGCTTTTGTCGCTACCTTTTTTAAACAAATGCGACACACCGCCCGGCTCATTCAAGTCCGTAGGTTCGCCTCGTTGATTTGGCTTAAATCCATAATAGTGCCACACCGGAGAATCGAGATGTGTAGTAAGGTTTTGTAACCAATTCCATTTCACTTTAAATTCCCCGCGAGTAAGTCACACGTTGTCTCCCGCTTGTCGCTATATTATTAATTTGGCTGCTATACTGCTGCAGACATCAGAAAGATGTGTAACATTTTAAAGTTGGAATGAGGTTTCTGAGTGAAAGTATGAAGGAGCAGTTAGCAGTTGAAGTTGCATGAAGATTGTTCAAGTCTGAAGAGTTTCTCCATTGACTTCCATGTAAAAAATGTGATGAATTATGGGATGTATCTCTGGAATTAGGAAAGTTATGAATGAGAAAAGTAATAGCCATCGATTCCAGACCGAGCTGAACGTTTTGATGTTTGAACGGAGTTTCTGCGATGTGGAATGTGGGAGAAGAAGAGGTGCAAAATAACCCGGCGGAATAATAAAGAATTTCGTGCGTAGCCTAACAGATAGTTGGAATGCTGTATCAGCATTCCAACTGAATTACTAAACATCTTCATGCCAAACATTAGCCGCCTATAGCTTAGCGGTTGTGACGTGAAGTCATGTGACTATCATGTGGACCGTTCATAGCTTTAGCTTTTTACTTTTGTAGATTTAATTTACACTTAAACTATTATAAAATCATTGTTGATATGTGGAGATGATCCTACTGGACAAAACATGGAAGTCTCATAAAGGTGTGTTTTCCACAGAGGATAGACTGCTGCACCAATTCCTAAATATAAGTGGGTCCACAGAAGAGGTGGTTAAATAGTGGTGCGTTAGATGGAAGCATTCGCTACAACGTCCTATAATCAGCACGATCACCATATGGCCCAGTTGTTGCTTTTATTTGATTGGTACCTGACCAGTTTGTTGAACCATAATTAAAAGTCAGTCAGTCAGTTGCTGCTCACCAGCACTCAAGTCCATATCACAAACACCTTTAGATCCCCGGGCCTAAAAACAGAAAGAAATTTGAAAAATGATTCACTTCTTTCATTGCCATTTACTTTGTATGTTTAACATCAAATCTGAGCCCAATTCCTCTCAGACCACCCACCAGTATACATGGCTGCATTAACAACAGCTAATTATGCTTTAATTGTTTAGTTGCTGGTTAATGAGTAGTGAGTGCTGTAATATGAAGTCTTTTTATTGGTGTGTGTGTGTGCCGGGTGGAGAGGTGTGTTCAGGGCTGTGACACGGTTAACTGACGCTGTCTTATGGTTCACTTGTGCTTTAGTAATCATACGGCGACTCATCATTTGTAAACTAATTCAAACATTCTAATGGGCTTTATCAGCAGCAACACACACACACACACTCACAACTACACACACTGTTATTACACACTAATGAAAAAGAGACCCTTGAGAATAAGGGGTTAGCTTAACGTTTTTACTGCTCCACATAACCCTAATCACTGTGATTATTATGCTGCTTGACTGAAGTGTATGTGTCCTCGGCTGTTAAAGACATAGCAGCCACACACACACACACACACACACACACACACACACACACACACACACACACACACACACACACACACACACACACACACACACACACACACACACACACACACACACACACACACACACACACATCTGTGTTATGGAAATGACCCCTGTGTGTATGGAGTGTTGTGTTCTGCATTGTAGCCCAGTCAATGGCTAACAACCTCACCAGGAAATTAAAACCATAAATTCTGCTTAGCGCTGATAGCAGCTCAAACACACACACACACACACACACACACACACACACACACACACACACACACACACACACACACACACACACACACACACACACACACACACACACTTTGCCTTCCCTTCTCCCTTAAGCCAAAGGGATACAGTCAAAATATAGGACATCATGTATGTCCTCATATATGATGTTGATATTCTATATTATTTAAACCAGGTGTGTTCAAGGACCCTGACCTTGGCCAGGAAAAACAGGCACTCGTTTGTTTAATTCTTTTGCGGTCTAGATTTCTTTAATTTATTTCTTTATTGCGTGTGTTTATAAATTACCTCGAGGGCCGTACCAAATGGTCTCGCGGTCCGTATACGGCCCGGAGGTTCCCCACCCCTGATTTAAACCAACATGAATGACGAACAAGTGTTGTGTGTTTGTCCAAAATCCTGTATCCTGGGTATACAATCATTTGACAGCTGTGTCCATGAGTTAAGTGGATGTAATAACAGTGTAATATCGGTGTTACATGGTTGTAATATAGGTCTAATAACAGTGTAACTTGGGTGTAATAACGCAGTAATATGGGTTTAATACTGTGTAATCACAGTGTAATATGGGTGTTACATGGGTGTACTATTGCTCTAATAACAGTGAATTATAGGTCTAATTACATTGTGGTGTAATAACAGAGTAATACGGGTATAATATGGGTGTAATAATGGTGTAACCTGGGTGTAATAACGGAGTAATATTGGTGTACGGTGTAATGGGTGTTTTAATCTCTATTATTGGTGTAATAACAGTGTAATATGGGTGTGATGTTGAAAAAACTAATGTTACATAATATTTACATGTGATTGCCCATTGAAGTGTAAAACCATACGTAATCTTCCTTAGATGAAGGCTACAGATGATGATGACGATGATGATGACGATGAAGACTTCGATGAGGTTCCAGAGAAGGAGGGATATGAGCCACACATTCCAGAGCACCTACGAGCTGAGTATGGTACGTTCAACACACACACACACACACACACACACACACACACACACACACACACACACACACTGCACACCTCCAACCTTAAGCCTACAGACACGTGCATAAATAGTGAGGTTAAGCTACAAAAGAAGACCTGCTGCTGCCCTAATCTTTTAAGTTTCACACACACACTTAACAAACAAACACACACACACACAGACACACTTCAGAGAGCAGCCCTCAGCAGCTGGTAGTGTGCAGGTGAAGGGCTTCTGAAGTGGGTTTATTTATACAACCAAGTGTGTGTGTGCCACAGACTCCTGGATGATTGTGGTTGTAAGACCAGCATTTCATAGTTGTTGACTACAGTTGAGGAGATAACCGTGGAGGAGGAGCAGTTAATCAACTCGTATGACTCTTAATCTCACTTCTAAAGTGAATTAAATAGGGAAAATGAACTATCCCCCATTTATTCTGTGGACCCTCTCCCTCCAGATCACTGGGGGTCCCTGGACCACTGGTTGAGTAATGCTGGTCTATGTCAAACTCATAACCTGAATACAGCGAGTCCAAATCACACAGATTTACACAATCTGATAGGGCTGCCACTTTGTATTTCAAATCCAAACAATAATACTTAATCTGTCCGTGTGCTCACATTCTGTCTCTTTAGCTGCTACATGCTGCCCTCTGCTCCCCAGCCAGTCTATGTGTCTGCTGTTTCCTGCTGAGCAAGTAGAGGACAGTGGCTTCAACAGACACAGCTTCTTCTGGGAAGAGGTTATTCAGAGCAGAGCTAAATGTGTTGGTGATTTTTTCATAAATCAGAAACTATGATCTGAAAGAGGCTAAAGTGGGGAGTTGGTTAATATTGTCTTTGTACCCTTCACATTTAACTGCACAGTCATTTGAGAGATGGTTCATGGTAATGTATTGATTGTTGCAGCTTTAAAAACCTGAAGCAAGATCCGAGCATAGCCTCAATGTGTTATCCACTCAGGTTGATGTGAAAGCAAAGTGTCAACAGTCAGCTGCAAAGTCATTGGTGAATACCCAGAAAAAATATCTATTACCAGAAGCAACAGGTACTCTGGTTAGTATTGGCCAATCACATTTGAGCAAGCCCCCCGGGGGTTTGGCCGCTTTTGAAGCCAATTCTTGTAGTCTGTTCTCGTCCGTGACGTCACTGGGCCGAAAAATACTTTTTCCCATTGATTTACATTGTGAAAGTCACGTATATCAATTAGCGCATAGATTCTTTCCCAAAAAAAAGCAAGCAGAAACTCCAGAGTTATTTTCACTCTCCATTCATTAGACTGAGGCCCCGCTCACACGGGACCGTTTGCGTTTATGCACAGTATGCGTATTCAAAAAAGTCTTCCGTTCACATGCATTCGTTTCATTTAACGTGTCTGTTCCAACGAGGCCGCTGGAAACGCTGCAGTACATATGCCGGGACTGTAAGTGGCGCTGTACTTCCACACGAGACCGCTCGAAAGCGCTGGACACGCTGTAGTACATATGCCGGGACTGTAAGTGGCGCTGTAACTTCCGCCAAAATACACCAAAAGCCGTGAAGAAGAGCAGCCCGAGCAGCCCCGCCGCAATGTTGCCATGGCTACCCTTCTGTTTAAGCCCCGCGGTGGATTTAGCAACATGTAGTTCATGTAATTCTCCATGTCCACTTGTTGCTGATGGTTGTGGTAGAGGAGCTGTAGATTTTGCACTAATATCTGTAGCATGGTCAGTAGCACTAGCAGTAGCTACTGACAGGAGGAAGTGTGTGTGGCGATTGCTGGTATTCAGCGGGATATAGTCATTTCCTCAGCATGTAAATATATGGATAAATGCAACGGGGAAGTTAACTGAAAGAAACCGAATCTGTGGATATTGCATCGACCGACCAAGAAGCACGTCTCTGTGGAGAGGACGCGCTCAGAAAGAGAGATATTCTCTACAAACACCGGGTGAGATCGCACCTTTGTCAATATAATGGATCAATGCATGAAATCTGACTCTGTTTATTTTGTTTAAGGAGTATATTGGGCGTTAACAATTCTAGTTTGCCTTTTATAATATTATTTCATTCAAGAACCCCTTGTGCGTTTAATTAACACAGCTATTTTTGATAGTTGCTACAGCAGTGAGCAGGAGAGGTGGGGAGAGGTGGGGCTATCGCTATTTTTTCAGGAAATATTCGTATAGAGGTGATTACACGGACTCGGTTGACCCCCCAGAGCGTTTCGTTTGCAAATCTATCCACCTTGGGACCCGTTATCGTTTGTGGGGTCAGTTTCTATCGGCCTCGTGTAAATAATAGGGCTATACGCACGCGAAACTATGCAGATACAAGCAGTTTTCTCCTCGTGTAAACGGCGCCTGAGCTGAGGACGTCAAATTGGAGGCGGAGCTTCAGGAAAACACACAAGCTCCATCGCCCGAAGTCCCCCATTTATCCGGATTCTTTTTAATCTAGTCGATCAATCTTTGTCTTGCTCTGCAAATTGCAACTTTCATAGGAATGAACAGGGCCCTGCCTCCAACACTGTTTCCAGCTCTCTTTATACCTCCATGCGCAGCTAAACAGTACTTCTGAGGGCCATTTGTCCCAATGCAACCTGGGAACCCATTGGCTTTTGATGATTCAGATTGTATTCGCTTAAGATAAGCTTTTAAACTGCCTAATGGAAAACAATCCTGTCATAGACGTCGCCTCTCAACGTCTGTAGTTTCTAATCAGGAACCGGAAGTCTTGGCCCAAGTATCTGCTCACCAGAACCCCTGAGTACTGCCCTGGGACTGACCCCGGGAGGACATAAATGCTAAATGCCCTAACAAGCTCACAATGGGTGAGCTAATGGTTTGCATAGTCCCACACGCTGAATGCTAACCGTGAGCTCTCTGATTTGGAATGCAGGACGCTCTTGTAATGGAGACAGATGTTTCTTTTCCACAAGTATTTCCCCCCCCGTGTGTCTTTGATGGATATTGTGCTGTCAACACATCCATTCCCCTTCACCCTGAGTCATCAGTAGCTGCATATGAGTGCAGTGCATATCTGTGGTTTCATTGCTCCTGTATGGATCATGTCTAGCCTCCAGGCAGCATGCTAGGTTAGAGGTCAAATGTTCAGGTCATTAACCAACTGCCTGCTCATCTCAACGCAGCGTCAGCTTTACAACGACACGCTTTTTTTCCTAAATATTAGATTAGCTGTTAGTATCATTATCACCAGGCTCCAGGCAACAGTAAAAGTCTCACACTGCTCCGTCAGCCACATTCAGCCCCCCCCCCCCCCATCACTCATATCAGCCAGCATTACTTTCTTTACTGTATGTGTGTCTTTGTTAATGACACCATAACAGAACACGTTGCAGACAGTGGTGTTATTGCGTGTTCAGCTGTGAGGCGACCTTTGACCTCCCAGCAGCCTCCTGAGTCATTACATTCACACTGAGCCTCCTCTTTACCTGAGAGCCTGCTCCACTCCCACCTCCCTCCATTACTAATCAATTAGAAGCTAAAGTAATTAGATTGTATCTGATGTGCCCAAACAGCTGTGTGTGTGTGTGTGTGTGTGTGTGTGTGTGTGTGTGTGTGTGTGTGTGTGTGTGTGTGTGTGTGTGTGTGTGTGTGTGTGTGTGTGTGTGTGTGTGTGTGTGTGTGTGTGTGTGTGTGTGTGTGTGTGTGTGTGTGTGTGTGTGTGTGTGTGTGTGTGTGTGTGTGTGTGTGTGTGTGTGTGTGTGTGTCAGGGTGATTAGTGGGTTAGGTAATGATCTGCAGGGGCCATACCACATTAACAATGCAACCTCCTTAATGAGCCCCTATTAGCCCTGCACCTAGGTGTTACCCCCCACACACACATACAGTACACACAAACACAGCAGCAACCAAGCAAGAGCACCTTGCATAGTCATCCATCGTCTACTTGTTTTATTCTGACATGTATTTATCTATTTGTGAACTTTTTAATGAATGAATCTGTGCTGGCTCCTAAAGGGTGGACTGAGCCAGGACAGCAGGAAGTCTATATTCCACTGCACACTGAAACACACCTGCTTCCTCTGCACCTTGGCCAATGAAAATACAATTAGTAATAACTAATAATCATTTTAATTTCTGTATGTAGCACTTCAAAGGTTCAGCCCCTTTTTAAAGCTGTTTCTAGCTGTCCTGATTTAGTATCCTCTTGGTTGATTGCACTTATTGTAAGTTACAAAGCAAATGTAATGTGATGTCAATTATAAAGCTGTTGTCATTCTATTGTCAGGAAATGCAATAGAAAAAACAAACAAAGCAGCAACTACCTAGTTAGTTTCTGAATCTTTGCACTCTCCAACCGATTACTAACGACCATCAAATATATGGTTTCATAACAAAAAAATGGTTCTGGCACTGCAGGTTTTGGCAAACATTACACAAACAGGAATAAAGAGTTTTTGTTGGTGCTAGTTTCAGCTTGTTGTCAAAGCTGAAACCATTTGTGCATCTTCATAAAAAAAAGGTAAGGGTCAGAAGCCTGATCACTGCTTGAGGAGCTGCTGTGGCTGGATGGCTAACCAGCAGAAATACAGGTGCTATCGTGCCACAAATCTAGCAAGCTAGTTTGCTAAACAAAGAAAGAATATGTATGAATCCATTGATTCCTCGCAGCGGCTGTGTCTCACGGTGCAGCACAGCTAATGTTAGCAGTCTGGCTCGAGCTCTCCAGCAGAGTGGTGCAGGAATAAAACCCATACATTGGTTAGCAGTTCAGCACTTCAGTTTCCCTCGTCTCAAAGTCAATGTTTTTTTGAACGTGTTTTTGGTTAGCAGCCTGTAATTGGTCACACACAATTGGTGTGATTATGAAATGTACAGCACCAGGACAGTGGACACATTTAGGTCAAAATGTGTCCACATCCACTGTGTGGGTGTTTAATGAATTGGTTCAACTTTGGACATGCTTTTTTTGTGCTGTTGACAGACAGCAAACGGTCGTGGCAGTGCTACCTTTTAAGGGATGCATCATAGAGTGGTTCAGTACTAGCATATATTTGAATGCCGACCTGGAAGTTAGCATTCAAAAGGCTCCATCGACAAAAAGCAATCAGATGTATTCATTGGATCTTTGAACATTACAGAAAATAAGCTCTTAAGCAAACACGTTTATGATACTTACATGTTTTGTTCAGCAGGATAATCTCCACGTATTCACAGCGCTTTATGATTTCTTTAGCGTAAATACAACAACCAAAATTAAACAACAGTTAGACCAGGGGTCTCCAACCTTTTTTAGGATGAGAGCTACTTTCAAAAAATAAAACGAGTCGTGAGCTACTTTTACTCCTCTTTGTTTGTTTTTTGCAGTGTATATATTTAGCACATTTTAACATTATGATATGCTGACCTTTAACCTTTGTGTGCTGTTTGGGTCTGTGGGACCCGTTTTCAGTGTTTACTAAAAGAACATGTATTCAATTTAATTATTTTAACCTGCTTTATTTGGGGGTGGACCTCACATTCTCTAGGGGGGTCCTCACCTCCTCTAGGGGGGTCCTCACCTCCTCTAGGGGAGTCCTCACATCCTCTAGGGGGGTCCTCACCTCCTCTAGGGGGGTCCTCACCTCCTCTAGGGGGGTCCGGGGGCATGCACCCACGGGAAGATTTGTTTTTAAATGTTGAAGTGAAAAGCATCAATCTGGAGCACTTTGAGCACCAGATGAATTGATGGATACAGCTCTCAACACTCAGATGAAAGGGAGCTGTATACTTTTCAATAATCCAAACATCTTTAGAATATGATCACAACCAATAACAAATCATTTAAACTTGTTTATTCTTATCTTATGTTACCTAGTTAGCATTCTTTCTTTTTATTTATGCATATTTTATTAATCACTCCCCTTTTAAACTGTGTTTTGTTTTGTTTACTGTCCTATAGTACACATTAGGCGCTTTCACACCGGAGTACTTTTCCCAGTATAGTTCCGAAAATGTGCGTTCACACTAAAAAAATCCAGAACTAGAACTTAGTTCATGAGAACCTTTCCATCCCCTTCTCAGTCCCTGCTAGAGAGCAGGTACTGTCCTGGGAGAAAAAGGTTCCCATTTCTGATTGGCTGGGAGGATTGCAAACCACGCCCCGTAAAACTCCCAAAAAGTTTTGTGAAGCCGCCATTTTATTTGTTGGCATTAGCATTATTAGCATTAGCATTCGCCCAGCGCACCAACGGAGAGAGACTAACTTATGGCAACACAAAAGAAAACATGGGAGCGGTGGAGTGATGAGGAGGTGTCGGCGTTCTGGCGATTTACTCGGAAGGCTTCAGTAGAAGCTGCTGGGAGTCCCAGCAGCTTCTACTGAAGCCAGTGCCCAACTCCGGGGACTTCCGGCCCGGGACTTCGGGTGGCAGTATACGCCGTGAAGTTGTTTGCGGCCTGCCAGTAAACCCATATATAACCACCTATATCTACCTGTTAGATAGATATAGAGTTGTAGTAAGTAGATAGAGTTCGCTATGATTGAGGTTTCGTTTATGCATAGGGTAGATTCTTTTAATTACATTTCCTTTTTTGTTTTGTGTATTTTTTACATTTTGGATTTGCTTGGCGACAACGTTAGCTTAGCCAAGCTCCATTCAGAAAACACGCATTTTAAAAGGTTTTTCGCCTGCCGTCTGTCTGCAGACTTGTCAAAGCATTAATTCATGGTTTTTACTAACCGGTATCAGTATGTTGTTACTTCGGCATCATTTTGAAACGTGTATTACAATTAAATCACGGTCAAATATGTTCATTTTGTTGTAGTTGCCAGCGATTCTCTCACTAGTTTAGCATACTCAGCCCGGTTGTTGGCCCGGAAAGAACCTCGATTTTGGAGAGCCAGAAAACTGTGAAAAAGTACCCGCTAGCCGGAACTACGCCTAGTGGAAACGCAACCAAAAACGGGCCAGGCACGGCACAGCACGCTTAAACCGCGCTCTGCGCTGTAGTCGAAATGCGCCATAAGTGCCCACGCCATGTTGGCTACCCCTGAGTTAGAGGAACTGCATCAATGCTGCATATCTGCGCATCACCACCGCTAAGCTAAATGCGGCTAATGTTGGACATTAAACATTAGTATTTTTGGTACCTCGCGTAAGCAGTTTCTGTTAGCCACTTTCTCAGCAACTACACTTTTTAATAGTAGGTCAGACATTCACCAGTGGAGTGTTTACTGATGTATTTTATGTCCTAGCAGAAATGTTAAAATGTCTTCAGCTTGTGTTAACCGCAGACCAATTACAGGCTGCTAACCAAAAACACATTCAAAAAAACATTGACTTTGAGACGAGGGAAACTGAAGTGCTGAACTGCTAACCAATTTACGGGTTTTATTCCTGCACCACTCTGCTGGAGAGCTCGAGCCAGACTGCTAACATTAGCTGTGCTGCACCGTGAGACACAGCCGCTGCGAGGAATCAATGGATTCATACATATTCTTTCTTTGTTTAGCAAACTAGTTTGCTAGATTTGTGGCACGATAGCACCTGTATTTCTGCTGGTTAGCTATCCAGCCACAGCAGCTCCTCAAGCAGTGATCAGGCTTCTGACCCTTACCTTTTTTTTATGAAGATGCACAAATGGTTTCAGCTTTGACACTTGCTGGTGGCTCATTTATTAGCTTCAAGTGGCCATGCAAGTAAGACCCTGAAGGTAGAATGTGTTCATCTGCTAGAATGTTTCCTGTTGCTAACATAATATATAATCCATCATATTTTTGATGTAATTTGGACGAGGATAACCTGTCTCAAAGGTATATCTAAGATTTCAAAAGGTGTTGAGGGTTAATCTGTTTCTGTAGTCCGTCTGTTCTCTTCCGGTTCCAAACGTCTTCCCATCCCTGCTCTCTGTGCTCCTCTTCCTCTCAGCAGTAGATCACATTTATCATTTCTCTCTCTTTCTTTTCTTCTCATTCCTTCCAGTGTTCATTCATTGAGAAAGCCTGCCTCTGATCTCTCCTCCTTCTATTTCCTCTCTTTCTCCATCGATATCTCTTGCTCTCTCTTTCTTCCCCTCCGTCCTGTTCTGTCATTCTGATTATCAGTCCTCTTATCCCCCCCTCTGCTGTCAGGACACTATCTCTCTCTTTCTCAAATTAACATTTTAATTACAGGCCCTGCTTAACCCGAGAAAATCAATACCTCTTTCCGCCTTTCCTCTCTCGCTTTCTCCCTCCCTGTCTTCTCCTCAAACCCCCTTAACCCCCTTTTTCTCTCTCTTTCTCTAACACACACACACACACACACACACACACACACACACACACACACACACACACACACACACACACACACACACACACACACACACACACACACACACACACACACACACACACACACACACACACACACACACACACACACACACACACACACACACACACACACACACACTACTACTACACACATTTCCTCCCATTGATCTGTGCGTCTTAACTTCCACAACATCCAGACAAACCTTTGAAAAGAGCAGATTGAGTCCGACAAAGAGAGGAAGGGATCACAGAGTGGGGGGGGAGGGGGGGGGTTAACCTGATTGTTGACTTGGTTTTAGGTTTTTAAAAAGCACCTTGCTTTGAAAATGCACAGCCGTGCAAGAATGACTGTGACTATCAAGAAATGAGTTAAAGTTATAATGCTTTTCTGGTGTTCTCTCTTCTATAGGTTTTAGTGCATGTAAATGGTCTGCAAAGGCTCAAATTCCACACACTACCTTTTTTTATGTCCTGCTTTTTAAACACATTTGCTCTCCAGTACAGGTTAGCTCTGAGTGTTAGCGAGGCTTGCTAATGTAAACAAAGACGAGATTACGTCCAAAACACGTCAGGCATTGTTTCTGATAGCAGCTCTCTGTAGGTCCACCATCCGAAATTACGTCATATCGGCAGCAAATTTGTATCCGCTCGTTGTACCTCCGTTTTTAAAAGATGTGGGTACGGAGGAAAAGAGAAAGGGTTTTATTTTCTGACGCTGCGTGAGTTACCCGACGCACCGGGGACACATATTTATGTAGAAAAGACATCAAAAAGTGCATTTTACATGATAGGTCCCCTTTAAGGCATTACATATATTGTAACAGTATGTAGGCAGGGTCATTACCAGGGTTCACTATCCTAGGGCTGCAACTGCCGCTTATTCTCATTATCTGTTTATCTGCAGATCAGTAATCAATACCGCTTTGTTCCATATAAAGGGAACAGAGAAAATGTACCTTCACACATGATCAAATGTCTTGTTTTGTACAGAACCCAGACTATTCAGTATGCTATATTGTAGGGCAACGAATCCTCACTCTTGTACATTTTCAACAGTTAAGAGTCATTTGTTTTACATTTGTAAAAATAAATTATTAATTTGTTTTACATTTGTAAAAACAAATTACTCTTAATAGATATGAAAATGGTTTTTTTCTTTCCATTAACGTAACACAAATCATCCTAACATCTTGAACAATTCATCTAATCAGATTTTTTTTTAAAACAACACTCAATACATTTTTAAACTTCGGAACAAAAATATAATATATATATTGTTTTTTACTTGAATTCTGATTTGTTTTAATCTATTTTTCGATAATGATAATGATGGTAAATGATGAACTCTTTTCACGCATACATTTCTAGGATGCATATTACTAATTACTTGTAAAAAAAGAAAAGAAAGTGTAATAAAGTAAGGAGATAATGTGTGTGTAACAAAGCACTGCAGTGACCCTAACTTCCTGTTCCTGTTGGCAGGTTTGGACCCTGTTCCCTCCACCTCTACAGCTCCAGCCCCAAAGAGAGCTCCAGCTAAAGCCCCCGCAGCCCCCCCTCCCCCCTCCTTCTCCTCCATCAGGCGGCTGAAGCGTCTCATGGATGATGAGGAGCAGGATCCCACCTGTGCAGCGGCCACCCAGCGCCGCCTCACCCAGACCCTCCCCCTGCCTGCAGAGCCCAGGTACACCTGCTGATGTCCTCAAACCCCCTCCTTACTCCCCTCCACCTTTCCTCCCCTCCTCTCACCTCCTCTCACATCCCCTCTACTCAGCTCATTGAAGTTGCTACAGAAATCCTTTTACATCCCTAAGAGTGAAATGAACAGAAATGGACGTCTGTCTTCTTCTGCTGTTCCCGTTAGTGTTTACTTCCTGTCTGTCTTCTTCTGCTGTTCCCGTTAGTGTTTACTTCCTGTCTGTCTTCTTCTGCTGTTCCCGTTAGTGTTTACTTCCTGTCTGTCTTCTTCTGTTGTTCCCGTTAGTGTTTACTTCCTGTCTGTCTTCTTCTGTTGTTCCCGTTAGTGTTTACTTCCTGTCTGTCTTCTTCTGTAGGTTTTTCTGATGTTCAGCGCTCTATCTTTTAACATTTTTACTTTTTCACCCTTGATCGTCCTTAGCGACGGTCATTGTTATGCTTGGCAGCGGTGTGTTCAACAGTCTCAGTAACATCTGAAATGTCCAAATTGACCAATCAGAATCGAGTATTCAGCTAAGCCGGATAATGATTAGAGATATAGCATATTGCCCCTTAATACCAAAACTCCTCCTGCCTCTCAGTGCAGCACTGATGTATGAACTCCCCCCCCCCCCCTCTAATGCCAGGCCTAATTAGATCAGTCTTAGTTCCCTACAGACTCCCACAGTCACTTCATAATGTTCCTTTTGGGTCACTCAGAATATGCAGGTGTGTGTTAGAGCAGTTCTCCAGTCTGAGACCTACAGTATCTCCTGAAGCCTCTTTACAAATGAAAGGGGTCATTTCAACGTCTGTAGAGGCAGCTGGACCCGGCTGTTTCTCACACGTCACCCTGGTTCTGGTGCAATACCATGCCGTCTCTTAAGCTCTATTCCCATCAGGAAACTCCGTAAATGAAGAGCAGGATTCTATGGAAACCCCCAAAACACGTTCAGAAAGCCTCCTTAGTTCTCCTGGGAGAGACTACTAGCCGCTCACCAAGGCACCCACAGGATCAGGTTTATGAACTCAGTGCGGCATGTAGCTGATTATGAAACAGTTCCCTAATGTTGCTGTTACTTTCCTGCAGCAGCAGCAGCTCCTCGGGGCCCGGCTCCTCCTCGGGGCCCGGCTCCTCCTCGGGGCCCGGCTCCTCCTCGGGGCCCGGCTCCTCTCAGAAGGCTGCTGATGCTCCTGTGGTTCCGTTTGGTCTGGACCTCTACTACTGGGGCCAGGAGCAGCCCAACGCTGGCAAGATCATCAAGTAACCAAGACTCACTCACACACACACACACACACACACACACGCATGCACGCACGCACGCACGCACGCACGCACGCACGCACGCACGCACGCACGCACACACACACGCACACACACACACACACACACACACACACACAGCTTCATTTTTATCCTGAGAATACCGAATTTGTATTTATGTATAGAAATGTGTTGATTTTTAAAGAATCATTTGTAACATTCTATTTCATTTAAATACACTTAAATTCTGAATCTTTGAGAACAGGGGCCCAGATTCTAAACAGAAAGTATTCGAAGTATATCTTACTAACACTTCGAGAGTTTTAAATAATTTACTTATCATACAGAAACATTTACAATCAACAAAACACTAATAAAATACCCTAAAACTAAAAGTATCCAACCCTAACTTCTAAGTGGTCCCAAATGATTTATTTTATCAGACCACACGTAAAAAAATAGATAAGATATAATAAAAAAAACATATAACGAATTTCATAATACCATACAGCAACAGGAGAGTCTTCGTCATGCTCTGCTGTGCGGTCCCTGTGCAGGTCGGCCTCCCAGCATCAGTTCTGGGTTCCCATCGATGTGGACGAGGAGGTGGAGAACAAGGAGCTGCTGGCAGAGAGCCGCAGCAGATACATCTCCTTCCCCGGGAGCTTCACCCCGGTCAGCCATCACTGCCAAGCTCCTCTGGGGGGCGGGAAGCTGTGCCAGAGACAGGACCGCCTCAAGGTACGGGACACAAAGACTGCCCCCCTTTCTCATTGTAGTCCCTCTCCATCCAGCTGCTTCCAGGGCTGTTTGGAGCCGGGCCCCGATTCCAAACCAGTTTTTTGTGTTTCCACTGCATCAGTCCCGGCTATGGGCCCCAAAAACTGGTCCGACTGCGGCATTTATAATCCTGGCGCGCTCCAATAACAGAGAAACACTTACTGTAGGTCAGAAGCTTGAGGGGAACAACAGCAGGCCAAGGAGAGCGTAGAACGTTGTTGAAGAATCAGTAGCGCAGAGTTCGCACATTGGCTAAAACGCCCCCACACATATATATGGTATTGACACGCCACGCAACATTAACCAGGCATATGTGTGACTTATTATTTATGATTCAACATACTTTAAACCACAACCTGTTTCTGATATTGTGTTAGCCACAAGGACCTCTTCATTCAAAGCATTTATGGAGAATAATGATTTAGTTGTTCCTTTAAACACACACAAATGTAATGCAATACATATTTAGTTTATAGGGTCTACATCTTGATATTGATGAGTCCAACTGGCTTTGCTGGCCAGGCTAACATCATCCATGTAGAAACGTTATACAATCCTTGATGTACAGTGCTATGTGCCAAACCTTTTCAGTTAAGGCCAAACGCCGTGGTCAGCAAATGCTAAACCATAGTAGCATACCGTTAGCGACGTCACTCTGGAGAAAAGTATAATGTTGGAGAAGTCGTTTCTGAATTTCAATCTGGCTTCGTGAGTTTAACAGCAACATGAGCACAAACGCAGTCCAACATTGTCCTTATTATGAGGGATATCTCCGCTGGCGTTAGAGCGACTAAGCGATGACTTCTTGTTGTGGCTCCTACTGGGCTGAGGTCAGTTTTGAAGCAACCAAACCAGCCCCACAGACTGAATGGCACTTGTTTCATTGAGAGATGTATCAGAGTGTGTGTGAGCTGTCCCTCTGTCCTCCAGTGTCCTTTCCATGGAGGCATCGTCCCTCGGGACCAGGAAGGGAGACCCTGCAGACTGGAGGACCGGCTGAGGGAGGAGAAGGAGGAGAGGAAGAGGAGGGAGGAACACCCGGGTAAGGAGCACACATCCCTGCACATTGTTCACAAAATGTTCCTCACACCACAGGGAGAAGAAGTAGAAGATATTTTCTACAATCAACACTAAACAGTAAAAATACTGTATTACCAGAAAGGAAAATATTGCTTAACCTGTTTCACGCCTTCCCCCCGGTACCGGGCGGATAAACGCGTCATTTGCAGGAAACAACGTCTAAGGAATCTTAATATTGAATAAAACTATGAATGTGTTATATCCATGTAACGGGAAGAAACTCAGCTAACTGATCTTTTTAATTTTTTTTTTTCAAAAAAAACCCACAATGCTAGCACTCAGCCTCTGAATTAGCCTCGATCGAAAAAACGGGACGACAAAGGCACATAAACTCACTCGGAACTCCCTTATTACTTATCCTAGATGCACAACCAAACACTATTTTTTGGTGTCCTGGAGACACTGAATCTAACGGTGCCCACCTCAACACTCAGTGATAAACATTCGCGACGCTATCAACGAAAGCGTACATCATCACATGTGGAGCCAAGAAGCTAAACATGTAAATATGGCTCACCTTGGTCAAAAGTGGTCTTCAATGGCATTAAAACGATAAAAAAAACGATGCTGCAGTTAATCCATAGGTTCATCCTATGTGTCTGTGCCTTCTTTGAAATTATTTCTGATAATCCATAAGCAATACAACTGCGTTTTAGTTTCCAAACTCCAGAAGGAGACATTCCTCCAGTTTAGTTTCGCTTTCCACACGCGAAGCGGCAACATTTTTTCTTTACAATGTGTGTCTATGTAGGTATCGTCCTTCGATTCTATTGGCTCTAACGGTCACAAGGGTATGTCAACCAACCAGATCGAGCAAGGGGGGCCAGAGATAGGTCAAATCCACCCAAATGACCCCAGATGGCCCAGTTTTTGGCTAAATCTCTCTAAAAAGGTCAAATTTCACTTGTTTTGCATCAATCTTGATACAGGGTACTTATTATATGTTGTACTTTGGATTCCTAAAGCTTTTAGTCTACTAACCCTTTGAAATGATTTCTGATAATCCATAAGCATTAAAACTGCTTTTCCGTTTCCAGATGTCAAAGCTAGAGATAGGTTCACTCTGATGGAAAATTACATGCGCGAAGCCTCCACCTTTTCTCTTCACAACGTGTGTGTGTGGGGGACTCCCCCTTCGATTCTATTGGCTCTAACGGTCAGAAAGAGGTGTCAACCATCAAAATCGAGCAAGGGGGGCCAGAGATATGGAACATCCACCCAAATGACCCCAGAAGTGGTTTCTTTTTGCTAAATCTCTCTAAAAAGGTCAAATGTCACTTGTTTTGCATCAATCTTGATACAGGGTACTTATTATATCTTGTACTTTGGATTCCTAAAGCTTTTAGTCTACCTTACCATCATCCAAGGCTGGTTTTCACTATAAGTAAAAAAGAATTTTTGGACGGACACTATAATTTACAGTTTTTTACGATGTAAAATCTGAATTTTCTTTAAAATAAAAAACATCTATATTGATTCTGACTTTTCTACATCCAACTCACAGGTTTATCATTACTTTGAGAAAAAAGATTATTAATTTAACCCTTTTAGAAGGGAAGATATGGTCATTTGTTCTGGGAATGTCATTTTCGAGCCTGAGACCTGAAAAACAGGCTCAGGGCTTAACAGGTTAAGTAAAAGTACAAAAGTTTTAGCATCAAGTTATACCTCAGTACCAAAAGTAAAAGTACTCAATATGTGTAATGTCCCATTTCATAATCACATACTTTAAATTATTGGACTATGATTATTTATTTAATAATAGGGTTAACCCTACAAGACACCTTAAAAGTGACAACACGTGAAGAACTGGAGTGGTTTAAGCTATCATCATTTTCCCCGGAGGTTATTTTGGTCTGATGATGTTGGTGCTACAATTGTATCAACCAACAGACCAAATAATAAAAAAAAAACAATAATATTATTAACATTCCTTTCCTCTTTCTATCGGACATGGGAATTAAAAACACAGTACACAAATCACTTATTGTGATTGACAGCTAGTTATATACTACTATACACTATGAACTGGACGTGAAGCTAAAAGACGACTGAACAAAGCAAAACAAATAATAAGTAAAAAAATAATCCAAATGTGTTCATAGGTATTGTGTTTAGTTATAATGTTGTGCTGCGGCTAGTGTCAGTTGGCTCAACTTGTGAAACAGTTTGCTTTCCCACCAACCAGAGCCATGTATGACCTGATCATTGACCTCGCTGCAACACAAATGTGAATATTCCTCCACAGAACAGCCATGGTGGACTGCTGCTGTGCTCTTGTTGCTTTTACACAAAGGAAAAATCATTTGCAAGTACGACTTCTCCAGAACTTCCTCCTGGTTCTAAATGACACACACACACACACACACACACACACACACACACACACACACACACACACACACACACACACACACACACACACACACACACACACACACACACACACACACACACACACACACACACACACACACACACACACACACACACACACACACACACACACACACACACACACACAGGTGATGACAGAGCACAGAGCCCTGCTGCAGCTCTGATCACTCTCAGGCTCTCACTGTCTCTCAACATCTCTGATTTATTTTCTGTCTTTAAGTTTTCTTAGTCTCTATTCTGTCGTCCGCTATTTTTAGTAAAAATAACATAGTTCTTCGAATCTTTAATCTTCTTCTTGTTATTATTATTTCAACCACACTTTGGCTCTCAATAACTTCAACATACTTTCAGCTACAGAAATCATTCAAATATCAAACTATTCAGCCTTTTCAGCACATGATGGGAAACTTTTTCCAAATATTTTATACTTTTTTAAATATTCAGCTTTTTAAACTCTTTTTTTAACATGTAACTCAATGGGAGGAACCTTCAAATCCTCTTTTAACTACACCATGCGCCAAATGCTTCTCCTTCCACATACTTTCAGCTAGAGACTTCATTCCAACTTTAAAATTATCACAAGACCTTCAGCTATTCAAATCGTATTCAGTTTTGATATCTTTTACACTTTTTGAGATATTTAAAGGGGACCTATCATGCAAAATGCACTTTTGTACGTCTTTTATACATGAATATGTGTCCCAGGTGTGCCAGGGAACTCACCAAGTGTCAGAAAACACAACCCTCTCTATTTTCCTCCATACCCAAATCTCTAAAAAAGGGGCTGCAACGGATCTGATAAAAACTGATCCAGATTTGAACACTGTCCTGACGTCAGGACGGTGGGGCTACGGCTATTGGGCCAACTCCACCAATCAGGAGGAGACAACCACGGCATTGCCATTCGAAAGCGCTGGAGACGCTGTAGTACATATGCCAGGCCTCTAGATGGTACTGTTGCTCACAGAATCAACCCTTGCAAAAACAGAGCTATGAATTGTCAAATTGAGCGAAATGAGGCATGGCTAAAATGCATGATCTGTTTGGTATTTTGAAAAAAAAAAAGTATAAATATGCCTTATATAGGTATGGTCCTACACTATATTATTCAAATATAGCATGATAGGTCCACTTTAACTTAGTTTGGAGCTTGGTAAAGAGGCTTTCCTCAGATTTTAACATTAGTGTGTATTGCGCAGCTCGTTAAGTCTAGAGTGCTTTGATCTCAAAACAGAGCGGAGGACAGCTTGAAATTCGCCCAAAAAAATGTTTTATACCTGCAGTAATTCCCAAACCCTACACTCCTCAGACATCATTTTTCATGAAAAACGTAGGAAAACCTCTCCTACGTTGAAAAAAAAAAAAAGAATTGAGCAAAGAATTAAACAAAATGCCTCTTGAGGGCATGAAGTGACAAAAACTTTCAACATGTCTCCATTAAGGCCCATTGTAAATACAGCCTGATTTTTCCTCACAGCAGCAGCCGCACACCTTTAGTTAATCTGCCAAAAAGGCCACATTATTGACCCGAAAGTACATAAAAAGCAGACTCAGACGCTCGTCAGGGTCCTGAGACGCTTCACGCGTTGACATTTCACCGATATCTGCTACAGTTATTCAACAAAACGTTCACATGTAAGAGGTTTATCTCTCATTCAGAACAATGGAAAGGCTCTCCTCTCCACATCACCATGGAAACCTTTGACCTCTGGGCTCAAGCACAGGTGTTTCATAACGTCGTTAGCTCAAACATAAACACCTGTGTCATGGAACACGATGATGTCATAACTCCAACTGACATGCTCAGAACGCCACCAAACATCACATGATGGTTAACACTGTGGCCCTGAACAGCTCTACATCAAATCTGATGTTACATAATGTGGTGTTACCATGGCAACCCATCCCTCGCCATAAAACACGATGTTGCTGTAACTCCAATGGACACGGTCCGATCATCCCCCAATCTTCACTTTTATATCACCGGTCCATGCCTCAACAGCTCTACGCCAAATCTGACATCTCACCTCATCAAATCTGATGTTACATAATATGCCGTTTCCATGGAAACGCATCCCTCGCCAAAAAACACGGTGTTGTCGTAACGCCTATGAAAAGGGTCAAAACAGCACCAGACTTCAGATAATGGTTAATGGTCCAGCCCTCAACATGTCTATGTGCCAATAGTGAGTTTTCCTCAAAAGCTATTGCCATGGCAACGCATCCCTCGCCATAAAACACGATATTGCTATAACTCCTATGAAAATGGTCAAAACGTGCTCAAACTTCACGTGTGCTAACAGTCCAGCTGTGAAGACATCTACGTGACAGTTTTGAGATTTCTTCAAATGCCGTTGCCATGGCAACACAATGCTCACCATGAAACACGGTTTTCTCATAACTTCAGTGAAAATGCTCCAAAACGGCCCAAAACTTCACCGGTTTGGTAACGATGCAGCCATCAACGCATCTAAGCGTATTATGGGGTTTCATCAAATGCCGTTGCCATGGCGACAGATCACTCGCCATCAAGTTAGTTCAAAAGTTTGCAGTTAAAATATTCTGATGCTTTTAAAAGCCTTTTTACTTTCTTTTCTCTTCTTAATACACATTAATTCACTACTACTTACATTTAATATCTAACTCCTTCAGCCTACTTTCAGCTGCAGAAACCATTCAACTATTACATTATTCAGCTACTTCAGGACATTGAGGCTATACATGTTGTTGTTTATACCTTTTTTAAACCTTTTCTTTTAAATATTAAGCTTCTTCACTATTTTTCCTACTCTTCCAGTTTCACATTTCACTTTGAAGTTTCCAACAAAGTCATTGCAATGCATTTTAGCTGTAACAATTTTGATTCAAATCATTTCACTTTTCTGCATTTCTCCGCTAAGTTCAGCAACACACTTACTTGGTTTCTGTAGCTAAAAGCAGCTACAGAGACCATTCAGCTAATAACATATTCAGCTTTTTCTGCATTTTCAGCTAAATTCAGCCACAAATGTTCACAGTTTACAGCATTCGCACGCATTTTCTGCAGGAAATGCATTTTCTAGTTGTTTGTTACTCTTCATTATCTTTATTCAGTTATTTTCTTCTATTCTCAAACTCCTCTAACATCACAACAACAAAGTGATAGAGGACAACACACACACACACACACACACACACACACACACACACACACACGCACACACACACACACACACACAATGTAAATATGCAGCTGCTCCACTTTTAGCAGTAATGACTCTCCTAAATACACCAGCTGCTTTTCAATTACTGCTCCTCTGTGTGTGTGTGTGTGTGTGTGTGTGTGTGTGTGTGTGTGTGTGTGTGTGTGTGTGTGTGTGTGTGTGTGTGTGTGTGTGTGTGTGTGTGTGTGTGTGTGTGTGTGTGTGTGTGTGTGTGTGTGTGTGTGTGTGTGTGTGTGTGTGTGTGTGTGTGTGTGTGTGTGTGTGTGTGTGTGTGTGTGTGTGTGTGTGTGTAATAAAGGATAGTTGAAGGTCCAGTCAGACCCAGGGTCAGACCGGCTGATTAATAACCCCCCCCCCCACACACACACACACACACACAGAGCGGGGGATCAGTGTTTTGACAGAGTGGATCCCATCACAATCACAGTGTAATTACTTTGCATTACTGCAGGTTTATCTCTAATTCCCCCGCAGTCCGTCATTAAGCAGAAGTGTCTGTTCGTTTAGCCCGTCATTACTCTGCGTTACTTTATCAGGCAGAATTATGACATTACACTTTTCATTAACACCACAATTGGATCCAAATGGGCCGGGCCGACACTGTTTACTGCTCAGTGAGAGGAGAGTGCAGCACGGCTTCTCTTATCAGCTCTAATGACTTCATTACAGACTTTGTTCAACTTTCAGTGGGGGGGCAGACTGGAGGCAGGTCGCTTCTTCTTCAACATATAAAGTCTGATCTGAGATCTGTATGAATAGAACTGATGCAACACTTAAAATAAAGATGGCCAAACTTAAGCTTTTTTCGGTACATGGCTAAGTTTCTGACAGTGGTTGAATTAATACTCAATTCTGATTTGTCAATTTTGACATTCAGCAGACTGTTGCTATAGATGCTCTGATCAATGGACTGTCAGCTGAAAGAAGTCCGGTCAATTTAACGACAGCTGTGGTCAAAAACACACATTTGTTATCCTCCATGCTTTTTGAATATTTATTTTTTCAATTTGTGGAGGCATGAACGTTTGGATTCCTGATGGCTAAACTGTCCCCAGGGATGAAAAAGAGAGACAGGAAGTCAACACTAAAGGGAACACGGGTTGGGCTCTGGCAGTGTTTAAAGACTGGTTCATGGAAGAAAATGTGAACAGACTTAGACAGTTACATAAAACCTCGATCCTTGCTGCCGTCATTTTAAGTTTTTGAACGTTGTTTAATAAAACCATGTTCAATATTTTATGTTAAATGATTGATTTGCCAGTAGGTAACCGTGTAATAAGGGGGATAATATGCAGTGGTCCTTATAGGGAAAATAACCCAGATAAGGGGAACAGGACCCTGAAGGGTGACTCCTGCACATCATCCCTACCTGTAGCACGTGCTCAGACTCTGGATACATTACCATGACAACCCTGTACAGTGTGTTGATGCCATGTATGAAATGTGGAGATGTCCTCCTCTCTTCACCCTGCTGATGACTCCTCTCTGTTGCAGACTGGAAGGATGCAGATCTGATGCGGGACATCGAGGCGGCCACAGGAGAAGACCTGGGCTCTGACAGGCTGGGGAAGAAAAGGAAAGGGAAGAAGAAGAAGTACCCGAACCTCAGCGACCTGAAGCAGAGCGCCAACACGTCCCGCTCCAGGCTGGAGAAGAAAGTGCTTAACAAGTACGTCACTTCCTGTTTCTGAACAATCTGATAGGTTTACAATGTTTCAGTGGGTCTTCAGCTTTATGCATATTTCAGAATGATTTTCCATTCATGTTAAATCTTCAACATGTTCTGAATCCACCCCTTCCTGTCCCCCCCCCCTTGCAGGAGCGCCATGCGCAGAGTAGCGGAGGTGATGAGTAAAGCTGACAGCAGGAAACATGACAAGTTCTCCAACCAGTTCAACTACGCCATCCACTGACCTGCATTCACATTGTGACTCTGAAGAAGAGAGGAACGTGATTCTCATAATAATAATGAGATTTAAAGAACTTCTGACACACCTAATGAATATCAATTATTCAGCCTTTATACGCATAGTTTACATTTTGTATAACTGATTGAATTTAATGTTTAACTGCTGAAAATTATGAAGGTTAAAAAATGTGTGTGTGTGTATGCGTTTTCCAAGTCCATATTTGTATTTATAAATGTTTCATTTGGTACATTTGTAAGTAAATGTTTTGTTCTTATTGTGATCAGTTCATTGAAATTTATATTTTGGTTATGAAGTGAGTGAACATATCTGTTGCACCTATACATTTGAGTTCTTACTCTTTTTCCTTACTGATGGTATGTCATTTGGCTGTGTGTAGACGGCAGTGTTAATTTTGGCAGCTGTTTTTGATTTAGTCTTAGTCTTAGTCTTTAGACGAAAATGGTTATTAGTTTTAGTCACATTTTAGTCATTTCTATCCTTCATAGTTTTAGTCTAGTTTTAGTCGACGAAAACTCAAAACGTTTTAGTCTACTTTTAGTCGATGAAAAATTACATTTTAGTCAACTTTTAGTCAAAATGTTTTCTCTCTTTAAACCAATTCAGTTAGGCAAATACAGGTTTCTGACATTGTAATCAAGGTGACAGCATCAAGTGTTGAAATTCGTAAAGCAACATTTCACTTTCTTAACACTTTACTTGTGTAATATCTAGGGATGGGTATCGTTAAGGTTTTCTACGGTACTACTAGTCTTATCAATACTGCTTATCGATCCGGTACTTTAACGGCATTCTTGTATTTACTTTTTGTTATTTTTTTAAAGGAAAAAACTAACAAATTGTTAACCGAATTAATTGCTTTATTTAAATGTGAAATAAATGAAATATATATAATTATTTTTAAATATTGTACTATACTTGAGTAAAATGTTGAGGTACTTGTACTTTACTGGAGTATTTAAATGTTATGCTACTGTGTACTTCTACTCCACTACAGTTCATAGTTAAATGGTGTACTTCTACTCCACTACATGTATTTAATACCTTTAGTTACTTTACAGATGTGGATGAATGATGTGAAGTATAATCAAGTGTTAAATCAGACTTTAGTTCCACCTGGAGTAAATTCACAAGCTACCCTGCAGTATACAAAGTCATTCAAACTAGCTGCACCTTTACCAGCTTTGAGAACACTTTCAGGATCAATCATTATAAAACATATCATATATATTATTCTGAAATGGACCAATCTGCACAATGACTACTTTTACTGTCGCTACTTTAAATATATTTTGATGATCATACTTTGACTTGAGGAACTCTTTCTACACTATGGTATTGTTTTACTTAGCTACAAGATCTGAGTACTTCTCCCACCTCTGCACTATGGGCTCAGAACAGTCTCATAATACACACATGCACACAGAAGGATTCACACTTGTATTTCCAGATCCACACTTGTGTTTTTCAATGCACACACAAATGTGTTCCGTTTCATATACATGTAAATAAAATCCAAATACAGAAAAAAGTTTTACATATGTATTTTTGATCCTCACATATTTGTTTTCCGTTTAAATCCCCTGAACCTACAAACACAAACCGCTTTCTGTGCATGGATCGCTGTGCATTCGTGTGTGGGTTTTTTGAGACTCCCCTGACGGCCACCCGATTCGTACTTGTAATTTGTTCTATCTATAGCCAATCAGATGTCTCCTTCATTCTAAGCCAATCACATGAGCGGGTCCCCACGAGGGTATGATTTATTGCGTTCATGACACTTCATATACGCATTTTGCGCTGTCCGGAGCACGGTTTCCGCGGACAGAATTTATTTTACCGGACAAATTTGAAACTTACCGGTCATGTTTCAATAAGAAGAAGAAGAAGAAGAAGAATTGTGTAGCAGAGTTTCCGTTAGCAGGTAATTACCGGACTATGACCGGATATGGCTAATAACACGGGAGTAAAAGGATCATCTTTTTTCCTCTCTCCCTCCCTCTCTCCTGACAGCCCGTCAGTTTCTCATGCAGCTCGCTAAAACTTCACTCGCGTTTATGTCCATATCGATCAGATCCAGCTCTCCTGATTGGCCTTTATAGAGAGCACCGATCAAACTATTAAGAGTGAATATCGGCCGATAATGACCGGCGGGGCTCCCCCCGTTGACAGTTCACTGTCTAGCACTGGCTTCGTAGTGCACTGATCGATTAGGCTAAGCTAACCTGTAGCTGCTCCCTCCACACTCACAACAACTTCATACAGACATAAATAAAGCAGCTGTATTTGCCATACAGGAAACACACATTTAAAACGGTTTTGCCTGCCGTTTTTATGTACACAAGCATTCATTAATGGTTCGGAAAGTGGCACTGTACCTTAATAATATAAAGGCTTGTATTTGCGTGCATTTCTTGCTCGGAAAGTGGCAATGTACTGAGAGTGGAAGTGTCCTGAGATTAGCGCCTGCAGGCAGGCTCCATGGACCTGTCAGCTCCGGACAGCGCAAAATGCGTACATGAAGCGCTACGTCATGAACGCAAGAAATCTACCCTCGTGGGGGCGCGCTCATGTGATTGGCTTAGAATTGAGGAGACATCTGATTGGCTATAGATAGAAAAAATTACAAGTACGAATCGGGTGACCGTCAGGGGAGTCTCAAAAAACCCACACACGAATGCACAGCGATCCATGCACAGAAAGCGGTTTGTGTTTGTAGGTGCAGCGGTTTTAAACGGAAAACAAATATGTGAGGATCAAAAATACATATGTAAAACTTTTTTCTGTATTTGGATTTTATTTACATGTATATGAAACGGAACACATTTGTGTGTGCATTGAAAAACACAAGTGTGGATCCGGAAATACAAGTGTGAGTCCTTTTGCGGATCATGAAATACAAGTGTGAATCCTTCTGTGTGCATGTGTGTATTATGAGACTGTTCTGAGCCCATACTCGTTTGCCATGTTTTCGCGTTGACACGAGTAGAGTAGTCTGTCCAAACAGCCGGCCAAAAGGCGTCATATTCAGTCGGAGAAATGCACAATTTTCGACTTCCTTAACTCGTAGCTCTGTTGCCCCAATTACGAGTAACGTTATCACATCAGGTGTGCAATATGGGCTCAGAACAGTCTCATAATACACACATGCACACAGAAGGATTCACACTTGTATTTCATGATCCGCAAAAGGACTCACACTTGTATTTCCGGATCCACACTTGTGTTTTTCAATGCACACACAAATGTGTTCCGTTTCATATACATGTAAATAAAATCCAAATACAGAAAAAAGTTTTACATATGTATTTTTGATCCTCACATATTTGTTTTCCGTTTAAAACCGCTGCACCTACAAACACAAACCGCTTTCTGTGCATGGATCGCTGTGCATTCGTGTGTGGGTTTTTTGAGACTCCCCTGACGGTCACCCGATTCGTACTTGTAATTTTTTTCTATCTATAGCCAATCAGATGTCTCCTCAATTCTAAGCCAATCACATGAGCGCGCCCCCACGAGGGTAGATTTCTTGCGTTCATGACGTAGCGCTTCATGTACGCATTTTGCGCTGTCCGGAGCTGACAGGTCCATGGAGCCTGCCTGCAGGCGCTAATCTCAGGACACTTCCACTCTCAGTACATTGCCACTTTCCGAGCAAGAAATGCACGCAAATACAAGCCTTTATATTATTAAGGTACAGTGCCACTTTCCGAACCATTAATGAATGCTTGTGTACATAAAAACGGCAGGCAAAACCGTTTTAAATGTGTGTTTCCTGTATGGCAAATACAGCTGCTTTATTTATGTCTGTATGAAGTTGTTGTGAGTGTGGAGGGAGCAGCTACAGGTTAGCTTAGCCTAATCGATCAGTGCACTACGAAGCCAGTGCTAGACAGTGAACTGTCAACGGGGGGAGCCCCGCCGGTCATTATCGGCCGATATTCACTCTTAATAGTTTGATCGGTGCTCTCTATAAAGGCCAATCAGGAGAGCTGGATCTGATCGATATGGACATAAACGCGAGTGAAGTTTTAGCGAGCTGCATGAGAAACTGACGGGCTGTCAGGAGAGAGGGAGGGAGAGAGGAAAAAAGATGATCCTTTTACTCCCGTGTTATTAGCCATATCCGGTCATAGTCCGGTAATTACCTGCTAACGGAAACTCTGCTACACAATTCTTCTTCTTCTTCTTCTTCTTATTGAAACATGACCGGTAAGTTTCAAATTTGTCCGGTAAAATAAATTCTGTCCGCGGAAACCGTGCTCCGGACAGCGCAAAATGCGTATATGAAGTGTCATGAACGCAATAAATCATACCCTCGTGGGGACCCGCTCATGTGATTGGCTTAGAATGAAGGAGACATCTGATTGGCTATAGATAGAACAAATTACAAGTACGAATCAGGTGGCCGTCAGGGGAGTCTCAAAAAACCCACACACGAATGCACAGCGATCCATGCACAGAAAGCGGTTTGTGTTTGTAGGTTCAGGGGATTTAAACGGAAAACAAATATGTGAGGATCAAAAATACATATGTAAAACTTTTTTCTGTATTTGGATTTTATTTACATGTATATGAAACGGAACACATTTGTGTGTGCATTGAAAAACACAAGTGTGGATCTGGAAATACAAGTGTGAATCCTTCTGTGTGCATGTGTGTATTATGAGACTGTTCTGAGCCCATAATATGGGCTCAGAACAGTCTCATAATACACACATGCACACAGAAGGATTCACACTTGTATTTCATGATCCGCAAAAGGACTCACACTTGTATTTCCGGATCCACACTTGTGTTTTTCAATGCACACACAAATGTGTTCCGTTTCATATACATGTAAATAAAATCCAAATACAGAAAAAAGTTTTACATATGTATTTTTGATCCTCACATATTGTTTTCCGTTTAAAACCGCTGCACCTACAAACACAAACCGCTTTCTGTGCATGGATCGCTGTGCATTCGTGTGTGGGTTTTTTGAGACTCCCCTGACGGTCACCCGATTCGTACTTGTAATTTTTTCTATCTATAGCCAATCAGATGTCTCCTCAATTCTAAGCCAATCACATGAGCGCGCCCCCACGAGGGTAGATTTCTTGCGTTCATGACGTAGCGCTTCATGTACGCATTTTGCGCTGTCCGGAGCTGACAGGTCCATGGAGCCTGCCTGCAGGCGCTAATCTCAGGACACTTCCACTCTCAGTACATTGCCACTTTCCGAGCAAGAAATGCACGCAAATACAAGCCTTTATATTATTAAGGTACAGTGCCACTTTCCGAACCATTAATGAATGCTTGTGTACATAAAAACGGCAGGCAAAACCGTTTTAAATGTGTGTTTCCTGTATGGCAAATACAGCTGCTTTATTTATGTCTGTATGAAGTTGTTGTGAGTGTGGAGGGAGCAGCTACAGGTTAGCTTAGCCTAATCGATCAGTGCACTACGAAGCCAGTGCTAGACAGTGAACTGTCAACGGGGGGAGCCCCGCCGGTCATTATCGGCCGATATTCACTCTTAATAGTTTGATCGGTGCTCTCTATAAAGGCCAATCAGGAGAGCTGGATCTGATCGATATGGACATAAACGCGAGTGAAGTTTTAGCGAGCTGCATGAGAAACTGACGGGCTGTCAGGAGAGAGGGAGGGAGAGAGGAAAAAAGATGATCCTTTTACTCCCGTGTTATTAGCCATATCCGGTCATAGTCCGGTAATTACCTGCTAACGGAAACTCTGCTACACAATTCTTCTTCTTCTTCTTCTTCTTATTGAAACATGACCGGTAAGTTTCAAATTTGTCCGGTAAAATAAATTCTGTCCGCGGAAACCGTGCTCCGGACAGCGCAAAATGCGTATATGAAGTGTCATGAACGCAATAAATCATACCCTCGTGGGGACCCCGCTCATGTGATTGGCTTAGAATGAAGGAGACATCTGATTGGCTATAGATAGAACAAATTACAAGTACGAATCGGGTGGCCGTCAGGGGAGTCTCAAAAAACCCACACACGAATGCACAGCGATCCATGCACAGAAAGCGGTTTGTGTTTGTAGGTTCAGGGGATTTAAACGGAAAACAAATATGTGAGGATCAAAAATACATATGTAAAACTTTTTTCTGTATTTGGATTTTATTTACATGTATATGAAACGGAACACATTTGTGTGTGCATTGAAAAACACAAGTGTGGATCTGGAAATACAAGTGTGAATCCTTCTGTGTGCATGTGTGTATTATGAGACTGTTCTGAGCCCATAAACGAGCTTTGTCCACATCGAGACTTGTCGAGTGTCTCTATACTCTCTGAACGCTCCGTCCCCGGCAGATCTCTGTGTGCTGCTGCAGCGTGTCTGTTAGGCCCCGCCCCCGCACACAGAGAGGAGATCGCTCTTCTGGAGTGAAGAGAGCGGAAATAATGATATTGCAAGTTAGAAATGTAAGATGCATTTTGACAGACAAGACGGGCAATTGGGGGGAAATACCCTGCATTTTTAATGTCCGATAGTCCACCATTAACACCTTAGTCCCGTCTCGTCTCGTCAACGAAAACTAAATATACATTTCGTCAAATTTTCGTTATCAAGAATCTATTTTTAGCTCGTCATCGTCTCGTCTTAGTCATGTAAAAAAGGTCGTTGACGAACATTTTTCGTCATAGTTTTCGTTGACGAAATTAACACTGGTAGACGGTGGAAGCAGGGAGAGGCATATACGTGCCTTGATCCCTGCCGAGTCGACGCCAGGGCTGGACTGGGACAGCAAATTGGCCCTGGCATTTAGACCCAGACCGGCCCATATCCATAAAACAAACGAATAGTAGCGGTTCCTGACAAGAAGAATAACTCAGTATAATATAAAAAAACGCTATTATTATCCTTTTTACGTACCAGGGGCAAACAAAACTAATACATACCACAAGCAGTGGCGGCCGGTGGTCTTTTTTTTTGGTGGGGCTCTTGACGTACCGTAAGTGACTTACCCGGGGGGTCCGAGAAATGACCCCTTAAATGATGACTTCTGGTGATGTTAGAGGGGGGGGGGAAAGGAGAAATCGAGGCTTAAAAATATGAGAAGACTGATCAATACCTCCATAATCTTCAGTGTGGAAAATATTATTTATCAACCTGAACATCTACTACTTTACCAGGAATTTGTGTTCTCAGAACTGGTCTGTTTTTTTCTTTCTTAAAACACCTTCACCAAGTAGCTTTACAGTGAACTGCATGTGAGATATAAAATTAATAGCATCTTTTCAGTAGCATTAATTATAAATATTTAAGTGGTTCAATACAAGTCACTACAGCATTTCAAACTGAACTGTGAATAAATGCAATTTAAAAAAAATAACCACAGCACAAAATGTCATAAATTGTGTTTTTTTCTTTGTTTCTCTGAGGATTATTTACAAACAGGCTTATTTACATATAGCAATAACTCAGAAATGAAAAAGCTACATCGTCTAACACGAACAACCAGTTAGCATAATGATAATATATGTGTTATGTACAATGTAACTGGCAAGGCTAGAGCAAGAAAGAACATAAAGTTTGCAAAAGGTTTAAATAACTTCAAGTATCTGTCTTCAGATTACGTGGAGGTTTTAGTCCGATGGGAAGCAGATTTTAAGCGACACCGAAGATAAACCAAAAATGTGGTGGAGCTGCAAACCGTGTAGTGTTGCTGGGACAGAACAGGAGCTATAACCGTTGGAAAATACATCACAGACAATGCAACAAACGTGGAGACAGAACAATCACTTCTGTGATAAATGCCCACTTATTAATAAACTTCTAACAACCATGGGAAACCTCCTCTCTACATATAAAGTGATATCCAAGCATGGGAAACAAAAGACAGCATTTACCTGTTTGCATCCAGCTAGCCAAGCCTTTCTTGTGTACCAGCTACTTGTGAAGCCTCGTGTATAAATGTTGTCTTTTTCACGAGATTGCTGCGATATATTCAAATCGGGTTGGTCCGGTGCAAGGTCTTTAAGCAACAATTTATCTGCCAAACTTCTCCTTTCGAAAGGATTGGAGATTAGCTCTTGAACAGAATTAGGCGCGGACCGAGGTCCGGAGACTCCACCTGCACACGAAGCCATCCTCATCAACTACTGCGTCAACCGGATACGAGTCACTGTCCAAACTACTCACAGACTGCACTGGGCGCTGACATTGGCGCCCGGTGACCGTCATCTTTGACGACGCTGATTGGCTGAAATTATATTTTCGCGGCATAGTTTACACGTTACAGATAGCAACAGTCAGCTGCTGGTGGCTGCTGCTGCACTGGTTGAAGGCTCCTCTCTTAGCGCCCAGACGAGAGAAGGTGCATGGGCAAGGCCAGGCAGGAAACATGTGATTTATCAGTAACTTTAGACATCGTAACACAATTTTAAACAAGATTTTATTGTAGATTATACATTTTACTGATACCAATTATATAATATTTACCTTGTTCATTAAAAATAAAAATAAAAACATATATATTTTTTTAAACATATTTTTTTTTTTTTATTTTAATTTTAATTATTATTTATTTTTATTTTTTTCAATATGGGAAGAGGTGGGGCGGCGCCCCTAGCGCCCCTATGGACCGGCCGCCACTGACCACAAGTATGTGTAACTATCAATCATTAGAAATTAGACCTTCAAACCCTCTCACAAAGCGAACAGTGACCGAGCACTAATAGGGGGGTCTGGTGGGGTATGCCCCCCCCAGAAGATTTTTTTTTTAAATAACCCCTTAAATGATGACTTCTAGTGAATTTAGGGGGGGGGGACCCTATAGTGCCCTGCCTCCCCTTTCTATGACAACACAATAGAGATAGGACCAGATGAGTCTACAGGATGAGTCGACGGCATCTTTTTTATATACATTGACGCTTTCATTTAATTTTTCCATCCTTTTTTTAATCGCTGTAATTGTATTGCCTTTTTCATCTGTACACACGACACCTATTGCACGTCTGTCCGTCCTGGGAGAGGGATCCCTCTTCTGTTGCTCTCACAGAGGTTTCTTCCTACTTTCCACTGTTAATTGTGGGGTCTGTTTTGGGGAGTTTTTCCTTGAGCGCTGCAAGGGTCTAAGGACAGAGGATGTCGTACCTGTACACACTGTGAAGCCCTCTGAGACTAATTGTAATTTGTGATATTGGGCTATATAAATAAAATGTGATTGATTGACGCACGCAAGGGGCTATGGTGCAAGTCTTAGGCGGCTGGTTTCTCAGAACCTCACAGAGCACACAGAACTGAAGGAACACAGGCTTAACCAAAAATACTATCCACTGTCTTTATTTTTTTTCCTGAGAATAGGTTTGAAAGAGACAGATTTAAATTTACAAAGAGAGTTGAAGCAACATTTGACAGAAATCCCACATAAATTACAAAAGTACACAACTAGCAAGATATATATACTGTATATATATACTGTACACACAAAGTAACTTATATACTAGACTGAAATAACTAAAATGAATGCTTGTTGTGGAGAGGGGCACTATGTCCACCGTCCATTCCTTGGGATAGGTGTGTGTGTGTGTGTGTGTGTGTGTGTGTGTGTGTGTGTGTGTGTGTGTGTGTGTTTGCATGTGTGAGTGTGTGTGTGTCTGTTTGCATGTGTGAGTGTAGTTGGGGGGCTTTGGGAGAGTCAAAAAGGATGCAGGTGACCTCTTTGGTCCCTGATAGAGGTCCAAACAAATAGGCATTGACATAACAATACCACACAGTTAATGGTCAAAACTACATGTGTGCCTCAATTTTTTTATCTATTTCTATATTATTCATTCTATATATTGTCAATCAAAACTACCACAAAAAGCTGACTATAAACATTGTTCAGGTCCCAAAATACCACTGTTGCCCTTATAACCACTTAAGTAAATAAACTAAACAAAACAAGCTGCCATCTGACAGTAATTGTTCATGAATGGTGGTTAACAAAATAATGACATTCTTTCAATGAGACAACGTATCAGAGTCCCATTAAGCTATATTTTAACTTGCCAGGGAAAACCTAAAAAAGCCAGCTTACTAGCTTGTAGGCTAACGAATGTTTCTCTTATAATATTTGTCTTATTAGTGCTTCATCAAGGGGATATTAATGGGTTCAAGAACTACAGAGTATCATAACCTTAATAATAATCTTTTCCTAATTTTCTTAGCTTCTGCTTACCGCGAGTTCTCCTCACTCGCGCTGATCTCTCTCCCTCTCATCATCTTCCTCACCACCAATATCGGCCACGGGTGCTGAAGATGGACCTGCACCTGTACTAAACATGTCGGTTATTTTTGACACAAGCGGCAGCATCAGCACGAAGGGCCTGCTTTTTTCTTGCCTCGAAAAAAAAGGCATTTTGGCTTCAACGGGGGCGTGATTTAATGATGCACACCGAGCGGCCCAAAGGGGGAGGTGATTAAAGATTGATTGGGCCGGCCCAGTGTCAATTACTAAAAACATTTAAACAGAGGGCCAATCTACCCGTCTTTTGGGCCGTGACTTCAGAAAAAAAAATATGACGTGTCGGCCCAAAAGGCACATCGGCCCACCGGGAAAATGCCCGGTATGCCAGATGGCCAGTCCAGCCCTGGTCGACGCACAACTGTTGATTGGTGTCAGTGCCAAAAAACCTTTTAGGAGCAATGCGCTCATGGTATAGATGTGGCACATACATCTTAATTCCTACTCTTTTCCCTCAACCTATCCTAAGGGAGTGCATGTACATAGACACGTTGTGCCTCTCCACCTCTGTTCCTTACTTCTTACTTGCTATCCTTTTCCCTCAACCTATCCTAAGGGAGTGCATGTACGTAGACACGTTGTGCCTCTCCACCTCTGTTCCTTACTTCTTACTTGCTATCCTTTTCCCTCAACCTATCCTAAGGGAGTGCATGTACGTAGACACGTTGTGCCTCTCCACCTCTGTTTCTTACTTCTTACTTGCTACCCTTTTCCCTCAACCTATTCTAAGGGAGTCCATGTACGTAGACACGTTGTGCCTCTCCACCTCTGTTCCTTACTTCTTACTTGCTACCGTTTTCCCTAACCCTATCCTAAGGGAGTGCATGTACGTAGACACGTTGTGCCTCTCCACCTCTGTTCCTTACTTCTTACTTGCTACCCTTTTCCCTCAACCTATCCTAAGGGAGTCCATGTACGTAGACACGTTGTGCCTCTCCACCTCTGTTCCTTACTTCTTACTTGCTACCCTTTTCCCTCAACCTATCCTAAGGGAGTGCATGTATGTAGACACGTTGTGCCTCTCCACCTCTGTTCCTTACTTCTTACTTGCTACCCTTTTCCCTCAACCTATCCTAAGGGAGTCCATGTACGTAGACACGTTGTGCCTCTCCACCTCTGTTCCTTACTTCTTACTTGCTATCCTTTTCCCTAACCCTATCCTAAGGGAGTGCATGTATGTAGACACGTTGTGCCTCTCCACCTCTGTTCCTTACTTCTTACTTGCTACCCTTTCCCTCAACCTATCCTAAGGGAGTCCATGTACGTAGACACGTTAGTTTAGCTGCTATAGGCTTAGACTGTCGGGGGACACCTTACTTCTTCCTTCTGTCTGTCTGTACCTGCGTACTCTCATGTTCCGAATAACCCAGCTTCCCCCAAATGTCTTTTTGGTGTCTATATCTACGCCGGGATCCTGAGTCGTGGCTGATCCTGTTGCTGTGGTCCTGAGTCCTGGATCCTCTGTCCTGAGTTCTGGATTTGAGTCCTGGACTTCGAGTCGTGGCTGAACCTATCACTGTGGTCCTGCCTGACTCTCATCATACTACTTCCCTCATGGCTCCCACAGGATTGTTGACATCCTCGTGGATTCATCTTCTTATTATAGACACATGCATTTCCAAACATTTGGTCTACCTATGTTGTAAATGTATTATCTCTTCGATTTACACACGGCATCTATTGCACGTCTGTCCGTCCTGGGAGAGGGATCCCTCCTCTGTTGCTCTCCCTGAGGTTTCTCCCATGTTCCCCTTTAAACTGTGGAGTGTTTCTCTGGAAGTGTTTCCTTGTACGATGTGAGGGTCTAAGGACAGAGGGTGTCGTATTGTCATACTGATATTCTGTACAAACTGTGAAGTCCACTGAGACAAATGTAACATTTGTGATATTGGGCTATATAAATAAACATTGATTGATTGATTCTGTAAACTGTCCTTGTAATCTGATTACTGTATAATGATACGACGCACATTAAAGAAAAAAATATCTGATGTACTTAAATTGTATTTTGACAGCAACAAATGTTTGTTTGTAAAAAAAACTTGATAGCTGCTTCCTGGATTTATGGTCACATGACTACACATGCAGTTTCCTAACATGCTCCTCTCTCCTACTTGTCACCTGTTTCTTTAAGTCAACAGTCAACTTGCATTGTGGGTAATGTAGGCGCAGAGTTTGGGGATATTCTAGTTTAATGTGAAGGCTTAACATAACAATTACAAAATAAATGTCATGGTAATCAGTTGCAGTCACTGAACAAATGTTGGCAGTTACAGAATGGTTACATCCCAGTGTGTGATCTTAAAGCTCTTAAATACATTATACATTCATTCTGATGAATCTGAAAGTTATATTTTATATATTACTCATTTCAAACTATAGAACTTTTTATACATGATTAGCAATACAAATCTTCATTTAGATAATGTTGAAGGAGTTTTAGTAAAGGTTTTGACAAGGAAGAAGAAAGTGTGGAATATAAAGATAATTTTTTTCTCTCAAATTGTGTGTTTCTGTACTTACGTTTGCTGTTTCGAGTGCATATGTGTTACAGTGTGAAGTATTGCACTATAATGCACTACGAGTACTTAGATGATCCATTAAAAATGGTCAACAAGTTGACTTCTCACACTTAATGACCGCCATCTTGGCTACGTGTCGAAAGTTAACTACGCAATTGCAGTTGCTCCGGTAGATATTAAATAAAAGTTCTGCATGTGTTTTTTAGTAACATTTGCATAGTGACCACATAGTAGTAACATTCCATTATATTGGTTTAAAAAGAAACCACATTAATTTTATTAGGTTATTTGAGCAGTTTATAATCACCTGGTAGCCTACCGCAAATTATCGCAGCTAACTAGCTAGCTAGCTAACAGCTGCCATCATCACTTCCTGTGAGGGCCCAGCAGTCCTGTGCTATCCAACACAACACTACAGGGTGGAAATGAACACACTGCCTACGTTTTAACAGAGCACGACATGGCAGCAGGGCCGTCCCTCCCTACAGGCCGATCACGCCGACTGCGTGGCTCCACTAGCAATTAGGGCAATTAGTGTGGCGCGGCACGGTTCCGCCGCTGCGAGGCTCCACTAGCACCACCCCCCCCGCCCCCGTCGACGCTCGCAAAACAGAGGGCCTCATCATATAACTTTGCGTGGGGCCTCAAGTTTGCCAGGGACGGCCCTGCATGGCAGTATTCTAAAGGAAGTATCAAGAGACTGGCAGATGTCTCGGTTCATGCTGCATACATTTTCAACACTTTTGTTTGGGACAGTCTGCATGAGCGTTACACAGTGATAGACAGCTGAGTCAGCATTAACACTGCTGAAAGTTACACTTTCTCTCTGGAATACCAGCTAAATTGAACTGAAGTGAATGAAACTTAATGTTTTGCTGAGTCATTAAGGGACATATCCTCTAACATTAGCAGCTCTCACTCATTAATGTGTCCACTGTTGTGGAGTGGTGTGGGAAGATGCATTCTGATTGGTCTACTGTTTCTCCAAGCAGGACGTCCCGCTGCCAATGAGCACCCCCACACAGTGAAAGCATCTCTGCTGTGATTGTGAGTGGTGAAGCTGAACTGAATCACATTCATCTGACCCCAGACCTGCTGCTGAAAACCCATCAGCCTGTACTTTGTTTGTCCAGACTGTAAAATCCCAACCAATATTGGACGGACTGTTCCGTCCAACTATTCCCCTCAGGAGGAATCTGCCTGGCTCTAGTGATACTTTGACCATCATCAGGTCAACATTTTAACATGTCCCATACTATAGTTTATGACCTAACATTACATTACATTACATTACATTTGTTAGACGCTTTTATCCAAAGCGACTTACATACATTCAGTACTGTGAACAATCCCCACAGGAGCAATTTGGGGTGAAGTGTCTTGCCCAGGGACACAACGACATGCTGACTGCAGTGGGACTCGAACTTGCTACCCCCTGATTCGAAGTCCAGCAGAACTGATGACATTGACGATTTCCTCATCACTTTGTTTTATACAAATGCGCAAATGTTAGTATGCTAACATGCTACACTGAAAAGATAATACCAAAGCATCGTCACTGTTGGCATGCTAGCATGTGGACGCTAGCATGTGGACGCTAGAATGGCTCTTGTTATTTTGAATTGTACCTGTTCAGGGTATGAGTTGGGGACCCCCAGAAAATAGGTCCGTGCTGCTGTCCCGCTCCATCACAAAGACTTCACCGGGCCACCATTCACGCTTTCATTGACATTATTTAATATAAAGGACGATATCATGTTGAGCTGAGGATTCAGTACATCCAAGGGTTTTATGGAAACATAACAAATTCAATAAATAAGAGAAATGAAAACAACCACAGCTGGAGGTACACGTCACTGACAATAGATCAAGCCATTCCTTAAGTCATAAATAAACATTCAATATTCCGACAGACTTTTTTTTAAACAAAAAAATCAACTATTTGTCTATTACGTAGTTTAAAACAGCATTCGGAATAGGGAGCTAGAACATAGATGTATGTACAGTTTCTGGTAGATATTCACATTCTATCAAAATAATCCATTGAAATTAAAGCCTTGAAGTGTTGGTAGTAAAAAGGAGAGCAGAGCTGACAGTCTGTCTGCTGGAACATTTCAGTCTGGTCTCAGAGTGTGTGTGTGTGTGTGTGTGTGTGTGTGTGTGTGTGTGTGTGTGTGTGTGTGTGTGTGTGTGTGTGTGTGTGTGTGTGTGTGTGTGTGTGTGTGTGTGTGTGTGTGTGTGAGGGTCTACAGGTGTGTGCTGTAGAAGGCGGGGGCAGCGTAGCTCTGTGTCCCCAGCATGAAGGGGGACAGGACGTGGCTGGCGGTGAGGAAGGGCAGCTGGACCAGGCTGCCGGCGGAGTGGTGGTGGTGGTGGCCCCCGTAGCTGTGCATGGCCAGGTGCCCGCCTAACGGGGGGGACTGACTGAGAGGGCTGAGGCTCCCCATGCCTCCCCCCCCTGATCCTCCGCCCCCTGCACCGGTGGGGGCAGAGGTGTCCGCCCCGGGGTTCTGCTTCTTCCACTTGGTGCGGCGGTTCTGGAACCAGATCTTGACCTGGGTCTCGGTGAGGGACAGCGACAGGGCCAGGTTGAGGCGCTCGCACACCGACAGGTACCGCGTGGACTTGAACTTGTTCTCCAGCGACACCAGCTGCTCGTAGGTGAAGGCAGTCCGGGCTCTGCGGGGCTTCCCCGACTTGGAGTCCGAGCCGGAGCGCTTCCTCTTGGGTTTCCCCTGCGAGCCCTGGCTCCCGGTGCTCTGGCCGTCGGTGTTCTGGCCCGCGGGGCTCTTGGTGTCTCTGTCGGGGTCCTGGTGACCCTGCTGGCCCCCCTCTCTGTCTCCGTTGGAGGGCAGAGCGGAGCTGCTCTCCTCGCTGCTATAGGGCCCGTCTGCTGCCTCAGAGTCGGGGCTCCCTGCTCTGTGGTAGTCCTCCTCCTCGTCCTGGCCCCTGAACACAAAGCCTTCCTCTGGAAACACAACAAAGACCAGGTCAGATTTACAGTCAGAGCCTTTAGTTTTGAGATTGAGCTTTAGTGGTGATTGGTAAATGAAAGTCACACAGAGATGCGGGCCCCTATGGGGGCCTGAGGTGCCCGAGGCCCCTTGGCTCAGTCTTTTTCCTCGTGTTAAATAGTGTAAATGAGATGGCAACAGTATATTTGACAAGACAACGAAATAATGATAAAGTGTTTCGTAGTTTAAATTAACTTGGCAGTACAAAAATGTGACACAATAAAAATCACTGAGGCCTGTACTCCCAAATATATATATATATATATATATATATAAATATGTGTGTGTATATATATATATACATTTATATATATATATATATATATATAAATATACTGTATATACATATATATATATATATATACTGTATACACTGTGCTTCTGTTGTGCTAGTTTGATATCTCTGTTGAAGAATATACCTCACAATAGTAAATATTAAAGCTACAGGAGACTCATAAGCCCTTAACATTACAGTTTGCATTATGCTATGGTGTATTACCAAAAATGAGTTTGTTTTTCACTAATAGCCCGTTAGTTATTTTTGACTGGCCAGATATTTGTTTTATTTTTGTAATCATTAATGTTCGAGCTGATAATGAAATGGACATTTTAGTCAAGGGTTTGGTGTGTTGAAAACTAAAATCTCATATATTTGAATCCAATCATACTTCACAATATTCTGTCTGACTCACAGAGCTCACAGTTGGGCACAGACATGCTGTTAATATTACATAATGCTTCATGTGTTTATGCATGAAGAGTATTCCTGACAAAAAACGTACAGAAATCATTTTAATGAATTTGAATATAAATGTGTTAACAATGAGGACCTTGATATTTAAATATTCCATAAGATGTAACTACTCTTCACTGCAGCCTGAAACCAACATTTAAAATCTCAACATGAGTTGATAAGACTTGTTTGTCCCATTTTAAGTGTAATTATCACCACCCTTTTATTCAAATCCTTCAATTTGTTTATCATTGACTACACACATTTTAAAATGGATTGTATAGGAAAGTGTATATTTTATTTTTCTTCGAATGCGTCTTGACTGCTGTGTATTTATCACAGGTCAGGAATAGCAAAAAACGAAATAGTAGAGGAGAGAAAACACGCAATGGGTAAACGAATTATCCATGAACCGGAGTCATTTACCACACGAATGAAATGTGTAACACACAAAATACAGAGACAGATATTCTAACAGTATTACTCATCCCACACGCACGAGCCGTATACACCTCGTGCTTTTTATTTCTTTTTTATCGGAGCTTTAATTTAAGGCGACGCGTTTCTTTTTCTTCGATCGACAACGAACTTTAACTTTCGATCAGAAGGTTTTGTTTTAAAAAAACAAATACATTCCCTCAGGATTTACAGTTACACTATGCCTATCAAAAAATCAGGAAAGTCAATATGTATTACATTGAAAAGAATAGCTTAACAAAAGTTATCTCACACAAACAACTAGGCCTACTACAGTACACCTAAAAAGAAATCGATTAAAAACGAAATCCACTTAATGTGAGCTTTGGCCTAATGAAGACAGGTTTACCTACAATTACAAAATACATTTTTACAGTTAAATACTCAAATCAAAACGATAAAAAAATAAACACACACACAGAGATAAAGATTTTGGGGAAAACGAAATACATGTTTTAAAAGGCTGAATTACTACAGAAAATGTAAGTTTTAAGACATTTGGACGGAGAAAGAGCGGCGGCGACTGGCGGGAAAACATTAACAGAACATGATGGAGCAGCCTTTAAAGGTAAATCCGTAAAATGGACTCACTGCTCTGGTATTCCTCCGCACCGTAGCAGCCTTTAGCCGACTCCACACTGGGCTCGCGCTCCCCCGCTCCTCCTCTCCGGTTCTCCGCTCCGTACGCGCTCAGCTCGCGCTCACCCCGGTGGCTCGCGTGCTGCTGTCTTCGGCAGCTCGTGAACTTGTTCGGGTCCAGGATGTCCAGCACGGAGAATGAGGTGGTCCGGTGCCCGGTGGGGCCCTGGAGAATAACGCATTGGAATTATTCATTGACAGCTAGAGAGTAAGAGCTGCAGATATTGGGTTATCGATTATTTTGTATTTTGAATTGTTTATAATAGCCTACTCGTCATAATAATATTCATAATATTAATAATAATAATAATAATAATAATAATAATAATAATAATAATAATAATACAAAATAAATAATAATAATATTAAGCATACTAGTATTAGGCTACTACAACTACATGTAGGCCTACTACTGTTACTACTACTACTAGCCTACTACTACTTATAATAATAATAATAATAATAATAATAATAATAATAATAATAATAATAATAATAATAATAATAATAATAACAATAATAATAATACAAATAATAATAATAATAGTAATAATAATAATCATTGTAATAAATGTCATACGGCCCGTGAAATACATGTGTCTCCTATGTGTACATCGGGTATCGAACAGCCAATCAAACGGCGCTAAAGTGTGTTCATAAAGCGAACACACACAACATGACCACAAATCAAACACATTTCCTATTTCCAATATGTAGCGGTCAATAGGTATCAGAGGGCGAACGAATCAATCCCATTTTATTTATATGGTTCTCATGTTGAAGGGATAAAAGGAAGTACACTCTTTAGTCAGGATGAAAAGACATTAAAAGACACTTTGAAGTTGAATGAAGACACAGGTTTATGATTTCCAAAAAATCACAAATCCTTGCATGAGTTTAACCCTGTGTGTGCCCCCCGTGTTTATATGATATATATATATATATGAACCCTGAGTTTATATCCTGAAGATTTATGTGAAGCCCAAAAGGCGGCCGAGTGCATGGAGCAGATAAAAGATTAGGATCATTCACTTATTAATGAGGCCAGTCTGGAGCATGTCGACATGAATAATCCCACATTAATAATATTATAATTCTCCCTTGAAATAATCCCAGGGAGCATGCGGGTTGGACCCATGGGCCTATTAACATGTGATGATAAGAATAATCACACAATAGCTCGGTGTGATTAAGAGGGATAGTCCAGTTCAGATAGGAAACACAAACTAATCTACGATCATGACATTTAATCCAAGGATGTAGGGTTATTTTTCTAGAATTAACAGGAGTACTTTTTCAATTATAACCTATTGGATCTTCTTCGTATAGACTATTTCATTTGAAAGTAAATGGAAATACTGTGAGATCATTCTGAAAGAGTGGACTTGTAAGGATTTATTAAGGATTCAATCGCAATACAGTTTGCAGGAACAACTACATGATGTGAGCTTTTATAGAAATGCATTTGATTGTATAGGTATTGTGATTGTTTCCCATCTCATTACCGCAGCAAATTGGCGGATAATTTTACTGCTATGTCTTAATTAAGGCCTCATCTGCCGGCATGGCAGCAGGCCCACAGGAAGACAGCTGTCATACAAATACAAATACACACCCTCTGTCGTTTACCACGGGGCATTTTCAGTTCTGTTACTTTTTGCACTTCAACTTTCTGTTACTTTTCATGGCAAACTATTTACCATATTTCCTGTTTATTTCAATGCAATTTATAGGCTTATATGTTCAAAGTTCAAAGGCTTTATGGTCATTTGCACATCTACAGTGTAGTTATGGAAATGAAAATCTTAAATGCATGCTCCTCCAGCAATGCAACATAATATGTAGGCCTAGGCCAATAAGACATAAAACAAATACAAATAGTGCAAGAAGAAACAGAAATAAAATAGTGCGAGAGAATGTTGCAGGATGGTGTTTACTTCTGGGTCTGGATCTATTTTGTTCACTCTGTGAGTCTACCCTCTCCCCCAAATCCCCGTGAGGTGTTGCGTGCATCTACCTGCTGTGGCGGGGCTAACACTGGGTTGGTAGGCGGAGGTTCCGAGTGGTTCTCCCCGGCCTGAGCGTCTCTGCCTCCCGCCCCCGCCCCCGCGCTGGAGAAGAGCCGCTTCTCCCCGGCGGCTGCTCCCTCCAGAATGTCTATGCTGTCCGGGCCCACCACGGTCTGGACCCCGTCCCCGCCGGGCCCCGGTACCGCTCTGTCCCGATTCATCACGGGCTGGACCACGTCCGCCAGGGGCCCCGGTGCACTTCTGTCCCGGCTAATCACGGTCTGGACCCCGTCTGCTCCGGGCCCCGGCACCAATCTGTCCCGGTTCATCACTTTACTGTCCCTGTCCCATATATCAAGAATCCGGTTTAAAAATGAGGAGCGGTTAAAAATGGAAAGATTCTGGACCGAGCCGTTTTAAAGGGACCGTGTGGTTCTGACGCGGAGGGGACCCATCAGCATCCAGAGTGAGGAGAAGTTTTCCACAGAACCGGATCCCGTCAAACTTTCTGTCCTCTCTGCATCCCCGCAGTCTCTCCGCTGATCGGCTCACTGTGTGTCCTGTACGGTACCGTTATCCCGTGTCGGCGCACACACACACAAACACACGCACAATAAAAGCAGCGTGCCGACCTCCAGCCCCGCGCGCTCTGTCTGCTCACCGGTGGGTGCGCGCTCTGGAAGCCTGACAGGAGTTGAAGGCGGGACGGGACTGATCTATCTCTCTAATAGTTCAAACTAGCTCTCGCCCCCCCTCCCTCTCTCTATTAGTTAAGCGAAGCCCCCGCTCTCCTCCCATTCTTCTCTCTCTCCTTCAGCTCGTGCAGCTCTCAACGCCTTTTTTGGCTTTTAGCTGGCCCCTCGAGGACCCATTCACATAGGCCTACTCATATATGTGCATGTGTGCGTGTGCGTGTGTGTGTGTGTGTGTCCCTCCTTATTTATGCATTCCTATTCAACTCTACGGCTTGTAATTGGCTACAAATGAATCCCACTTCCACTAATAGTCTATTATCTCGGGGCTGCGCACGGAGCAATCCGGGCCGCCACTATCCGAGCACGAGGAGAAACAGGGGGAGAGCGCTGGCTCTTCTTTTCTCCCTGACAAAATGAAGTGAAATAGTTTACACAGGAGCGAAGGTGAGGTGCAGTGACCAGTTCTGTTTAGGCCCATCAAACATTTGCATTGCTAATTTCAAACAGAGCAATGGATGGATGGAGCTATTCCATCGGATTTCTGAGTATTGCAGGAAATGAGATCTGTGGCCAAGACATGTTTATAATACGTATACGTTTTGTACAGGAGGATAAACTCCACATATAAACACCAGTTTTATCATTTAAACATTTTGCAATATGTTACCACCACTAATAACCTTAAATTGGTTAATGTTCGTCAAATCACGTGTAGGCTACTAATCTCATGTAGTCACTCGTTAACAATCTCTGTTTTTATGACACATAAAAGTGTTTGACACCAGTGGAGTATTTAGGCTACTGACGGATTTTATGTCCAAAAACGTGAAAATCTCGTCATCTTGTGTTGACCTTATTTCAGGCATTTAACTGAAAAAAACACGTTCAAAGAGCCGTTTCCTTCAAGACAAGTGAACCGGATATGGTAAAATGCTTACTTAGTACCAGGTGTTAGGACTCCTTCCTGCACCCCTCTGATAGGCTGCTGCTCCCTCGCGCAGCACAGGTACAGTAGGCCTCGCGCTGGGGCCAAGGTTAACTGGCCCGCGTGTAATTGACGTGCAGCTGATGTGTCGCCTCGCGCTGCTTTACTCGCGCACACAAGGAAGGAGCGAGCCTTATCTTGAATGCAGATTCCAGGGTAGGGCCTCCTCAAAACTCAATTACGGCCTGAATAAAGCCGGTAATGTCCCCGCTGCAGTGAAATATTGATTCCTAATCCTTGACAGTCATTACTATGCCAGAAAATAATAGACCACAGAATTGGATTTTGATTTAACACACGACGTGTTTATTCTAATGCTAGGGACTTAATATTCCGTCGACTCTCATGTTCAGCCACAGAGGAGAGGGGGGGCTCTGACGCCACACTTTTTATATTGTTGTTGAAGAAATAAAAAAAAAAGAAAGGGGAGATGGGACATCTTTCCTGTCCTCCTCCCCGGCCCTAATACACAAGGTCAGCTCCATGTAATTGCCTTGCTCAATGATCCTTAGGAGGAAGAAATTAAAAGTTGAGCAAAATAATGACTGAAACAATGAGACATGATTAGCCAATCAGAGAGCTAAACCCATTATGGCAGCCTTTTGATCTACTTCCTGCTTCCGCCCAGAGGCTTTATGGCTTTATTTTAAAACAGTCAATATATTAACCAGATTAAATCACAGCAGTTTATTCACCTTGGGAAATATTAGCATTTTAACTATGGTGGAAGAAAACTATAAAGCACTGTGAACACACTGCTACTGAGAGGAAGTGGCGGCAATCTGTGACCAAAGAACATGAACAATTATAATTGTATTAATAATATTATAATATACATGATTTAATAACACAAATTATGCAAATTATTATTATAATTGATTATATTATTATATTGAAAATCTTCCCCCTTAACATTATTTTACCTCAGTTCAGAATTGTAATTAAAACACTTGCTGAAAAAACTGAAACTGTAATGAAATGTATTATGTCAACAGATTTCACATTATTAGATTAGCTGAAAGCAATAATATCAAGTTTAAATAAAAAAGATCAGGTTCAACTTAATATAATTGCTTTTTACTAACCTAATACAGTAATGTGAAATGTGTTGATATAATACATTTCATTAAAGTCACTGTTTCAGTTTTTCAGTGTGGCATTGTACCACACACACGCACGCACGCACGCACGCACGCACGCACGCACGCACGCACGCACGCACGCACGCACGCACGCACGCACACACACACACACACACACACACACACACACACACACACACACACACACACACACACACACAGGGGCAGTCCCAACCTCCTCCGAAGCGCCTTTCCGTCTCACCATTCGGCATGTGTGTGTGTGTGTGTGTGTGTGTGTGTGTTCTTGAGAGTGAGCCCGTGTGTCTTGTGTCTGTAATTATTCTAATGAAGGTTAACGAGCTCTGCTCAGCCTCCTCTTTATTAAATTAATCTCAGCCAGTAATGAATCATAATTACTATAATTAGCCTGAGCTGCTGATCTCACTCTGCTGGACAGAGAGAGACGAGGGGGGGACAACCTTCATCAGGTCTGTCCCTCTGTCTGTCCCCTCTGTCTGTCGCTCTGTCTGTCCTTCTGTCTGTCCCTCTGTCTGTCTCTCTGTCTGTCCCTCTGTCTGTCCCCTCTGTCTGTCTCTCTGTCTGTCCCTCTGTCTGTCGCTCTGTCTGTCAGTCTGTCTGTCCCTCTGTCTGTCCTTCTGTCTGTCCCTCTGTCTGTCTCTCTGTCTGTCCTTCTGTCTGTCCTTCTGTCTGTCCCTCTGTCTGTCTCTCTGTCTGTCCTTCTGTCTGTCCTTCTGTCTGTCCCTCTGTCTGTCGCTCTGTCTGTCTGTCTCTCTGTCTGTCCCCTCTGTCTGTCCCTCTGTCTGTCCCTCTGTCTGTCCTTCTGTCTGTCCTTCTGTCTGTCCCTCTGTCTGTCTCTCTGTCTGTCCCTCTGTCTGTCCCTCTGTCTGTCCTTCTGTCTGTCCTCCTGTCTGTCCCTCTGTCTGTCCCTCTGTCTGTCCTTCTGTCTGTCCTTCTGTCTGTCCCTCTGTCTGTCGCTCTGTCTGTCCTTCTGTCTGTCTCTCTGTCTGTCCCTCTGTCTGTCCTTCTGTCTGTCCTTCTGTCTGTCCTTCTGTCTGTCTCTCTGTCTGTCCCTCTGTCTGTCCTTCTGTCTGTCCTTCTGTCTGTCCCTCTGTCTGTCCTTCTGTCTGTCCTCCTGTCTGTCCCTCTGTCTGTCCTTCTGTCTGTCCTTCTGTCTGTCCCTCTGTCTGTCTCTCTGTCTGTCGCTCTGTCTGTCCTTCTGTCTGTCTCTCTGTCTGTCCCTCTGTCTGTCGCTCTGTCTGTACTTCTGTCTGTCCCTCTGTCTGTCCTTCTGTCTGTCTCTCTGTCTGTCCCTCTGTCTGTCCTTCTGTCTGTCCCTCTGTCTGTCCCTCTGTCTGTCTGTCTTTCTGTCTGTCTGTCTGTCTGTCTGTCCCTCTGTCTGTCCTTCTGTCTGTCTCTCTGTCTGTCTTTCTGTCTGTGTCTGTCTGTCTGTCTGTCTCTCTGTCTGTCCCTCTGTCTGTCTTTCTGCCTGTGTCTGTCTGTCTGTCCCTCTGTCTGTCCCTCTGTCTGTCCTTCTGTCTGTCCCTCTGTCTGTCCCTCTGTCTGTCTGTCTCTCTGTCTGTCCCCTCTGTCTGTCTTTCTGTCTGTGTCTGTCTGTCTGTCCCTCTGTCTGTCCCCTCTGTCTGTCTTTCTGTCTGTGTCTGTCTGTCTGTCCCTCTGTCTGTCCCCTCTGTTCCAATGGCTAGTATGAACACCGTTCACACACGTTTTTTTTAAATTAAAATAATAATAAGTGGCGACCATTTTTCATTTTTGATTGTTTGTTATGTGGATTTGTAGTATTTGTGTGACTGTATGTTCAATAAAGGTGTATTTTTGCTAAATCTTGAGACATTGCCACTGTATGTACTGGGCAGGGCCGATTTTTTGGCATAGGCGGTCGCCTAGGGCGCCAGATCTGGGGGGCGCTGCGCTAGTTGCTCTGGGAGGGGAAAAACATTTTTTTGACCGTTGGCGCTCATCCTAATTTTCGGCCTTGATGTAACAACATTCATAATTAAGTATAACCCTTTTCACCCCGGTTACACTTTTCATTTGCCCTGTACGATGGGCGCTGTAAGTGATGAAAGTGGGGGATGTTGGCTTATCAGGCGCCCGCAGCTCACAGCCAAAGTGTGAGTGAGAGAGCGAGCGAGGGAGAGAGGGCGCACCGGTACCGGCGCTGTTGTTATTAGAATCTGGTGCTAGCTGCGCTAACGGATATAAGAAGTAGATGTTTCTACAACCAGGGTGGAGGAGAGCTCTCCTGTCAGACTGAGAGGCTCAGTGAGGTAAAGGACTCTCTGAGGGTTTAGATAGTTCACTTTAGTCTAAGTTATCTCAGTGGGTCTCAAACAAATATGTGTTTACTAATTATGTAAACACATATTTCCAAGGCACTCCTTTATAATTATTAGGATGAATAAAAACAGGTTTGAAATCATTCCAATGTATACTATAGGACAGTAAACCAAAAATATCATTTAAAGTTGGAGAGATACAAAAATATGCATAAATAAATAAATGTTAACTGGTAAAATAAGATATAAATGAACAACAAAAATAAAATAAGTTACATTTATTTGTTATTGGCTATGGTAGGTTATTGGTTATGTTCACATACTTATTGATTATTAAAATGTAAACCAATCTTTTTCAGATTTAGAGTTCCCCTAGATCAGGTCTCTAGTAATTGTGTGCTCAAAGTGCACCAGATTGAAGCATTTTACTTTAAAATGTTCAAAAAAATCTTCCCGGGGGGGCATACCCCCGGACCCCCCTAGAGGATGTGACGTCCACCCCCCAATTAAAACATGTTCATACAATACTGAATACATTTGAAGCCATTTTGACATCTATTACTTATGTCAATACATTTCTGTTTTTGTAGTGTATTTGTCTTTTGTAGAGATTTTTCATTTATTCTTTATAAAATATCGCCTAGGGCAGCAAATTGTCTAGACCCGGCCCTGGTACCAGGCCTCAAGAGCTTTTCTTGTGCTGGCAGACACATTGGTGGGGCGCACTTCGCACGCGCACACACTAAAATTCCACACGCTCCGCGCTCACATTATGCTGGACCCCCGTGCCTTAGCACCGCTGCTATGACTCCATCCTAGGGGAAACACTCTAACTTGTGTCTCTGCTTTGTTCAAAATGCAGTTGCATATCTCGTGATAATACATTGAAAATCAAATAGTGATCATTTGTATTGATTGTCCCATTGCATTGATATATCAGCTATTTGATACAGTCCAAACTCACATTCCAAAACACTGTACTTATAATAAACGTATTATTATTTGTACAGATATATGTGAGACACATGTTAAGCATTTTAGAGCTAAAAGCAGCCCTGCATCAGTTATGGCTATATGTTTTGATATGATGATAATGTTAGTCCTTTCCAATCATACCGTAGAAAAGGGTCATCAGAGTTCAGAGTTCATCCTGCGTTAGAGTGTCTCGCCATCTAAATGTGTTGTGTGACGCAGTGACAGGAAACACTGAACACTTAACTAAAGAATCACATCAATAAATATCAAAATATGAAATACTGACAACATTTCTGTCCAAAACGGCTGCCTTTTAAAACCCACCAGTATAGTGTTTAGAAATGATCTGACTTCCTCTCCCTCTGTTCTCCATCCATCCTGTTTTTCTATTTTGTGTCCTTTCAAGGTTCTATATTTTAGATTAGCCCTCCTCCTCTTGCCCATTACAGGAGTAATAGCCCCCCCATCACCGCTCACACACACACACTAACCGCCCCCTCCGCACACACACATTCGCACAGTTTGACACCCAGATAACATCTGACCTGAAGAATTAATTAAATATGATAGCTGATTAAAAATAGCATAACTAATAGTGTAATATCTCAAGCTGTCGTCTTTAATAGTCAACATTGTGTGTGTGTGTCTTATCTGCTGCAGACAGACGCTCTCACTATTGATTCCTGTTCATTTCAGTTGTCAGGCAGAACACTCAGCTCATCTGGAATCATTCCAGTCTACTGTCTGCCCCTCCTACGTCTCTCTCTCTGCCTGTCTGTCTGTCCGTCTGTCTGCCTGTCCCTCTGTCTCTCTGTGTCTGTCTGTCTGCCTGTCTGTCTGTCCGTCTGTCCCTCTGTGTCTGTCTCTCTGTGTCTGTCCGTCTGTCTGCCTGTCTGTCTGTGTCTTTCTGCCTGTCTGTCTCTCCGTCTGTCTGCCTGTCCCTCTGTCTCTCTGTGTCTGTCTGTCTGTCTGTCTCTCTGTGTCTGTCTGTCTGTCTGCTTGCCTGTCTGTCCGTCTGTCTGCCTGTCTGTCTGTGTCTTTCTGCCTGTCTGTCTGTCCATCTGTCCGTCTGTCCGTCTGTCTCTCTCTGTCTTTCTGCCTGTCTGTCCGTCTGTCCGTCTGTCTGCCTGTCTGTCTGTCCATCTGTCCGTCTGCCTGTCTCTCTGTCTCTCTCTGTCTTTCTGCCTGTCTGTCCATCTGTCTCTCTGTGTCTTTCTGCCTGTCTGTCTGTCTGTCTGTCTGTCTGTCTGTCTGTCTGCCTGTCTGTCTCTCTGTGTCTTTCTGCCTGTCTCTCTGTGTCTTTCTGCCTGTCTCTCTGTGTCTTTCTGCCTGTCTCTCTGTGTCTTTCTGCCTGTCTCTCTGTGTCTTTCTGCCTGTCTCTCTGTGTCTTTCTGCCTGTCTCTCTGTGTCTTTCTGCCTGTCTCTCTGTGTCTTTCTGCCTGTCTCTCTGTGTCTTTCTGCCTGTTTGTCTGTCCGTCTGTCTCTCTGTGTCTTTCTGCCTGTCTCTCTGTGTCTCTCTGTGTCTGTCTGCCTGTCTGTCTCTCTGTGTCTTTCTGCCTGTCTCTCTGTGTCTTTCTGCCTGTCTGTCTGTCCGTCTGTCTCTCTGTGTCTCTCTGTGTCTTTCTGCCTGTCTCTCTGTGTCTCTCTGTGTCTTTCTGCCTGTCTCTCTGTGTCTTTCTGCCTGTCTCTCTTCTCAATTCAATTCAATGGGGCTTTTTTGGCATATACATTTAACTGTGTTACCAAAGCATCTAAATATATATAATAACTGAATAATAACACAACATTCACCTCATAGATTTGTATATATCTTATCTTGCTGCAGAATATATATATATATATATATATATATATATATATATATATATATATATATGTTCCGTATTTCATTGAATTCTTCACAATTGAGGGCTGTCTCTCGATGTCCCTCTTCCTATCTCGTTTGAATTTCATTTCTGTTGTGAGGGATGATAGTGAAACAGCAGCAGGTAATATAGTGATCACAAACTGAGTGTGAGTAGATTAGTAGGAGAAGATTGTTTCCTCTACTGTATGTCACACACGAATGAGCCACACTGTTGCACTGGCTGTTCCTTCATTAACATCAACACACACTTAACCCCACACACACCATCCCACTGCCTCACACACTCACCAGAGCACCAGCATGTGGAGAGAGGCTCTATTGGACTTATGAGGGTTCCCTTTCCTGCAGTGTGTTGTTATGTAAAAGGTCTGCAAAGGCTAACACCCCATGTTCCCTCCAGAGGGACTTTCTCTCTCACAAACAATTGTAACATTTTCCTCCTATGATAGTAAAATAAAAAGATAAAACTACAGTGCCTACCTGTTATAGTACATTTCTGAGCCTTTTGAAAAAGAAGAGGCAGATTCTCTGTCAACTAATTCCACAAAATCAATTTAGATTAGATACAATTACAAAACTCTATTAAGCCCCAACAAACAATGGAGACATGGCATTGGCAGTCCACCATAAATAGAATACACAGTTGAACTATGACATAACATAAAGAGCCATTTGAGACATGATTGACAGCGGAGAGATGCTTCTGCTTCAAATGTTCATTACAGATCTTCTGAGTCGTTCTTTGGAACCCGGAGGATCCTCAGTCACTCCCTGAATGAGCTTCTGAGCCTGTTAATAGCCTTTCAAGTGACTTCAAAGAGAATTGCGGGTAAGGTAAATAACTTAGCAAATCAAAAATCCACAAATGAACTTCCTAGTGTCTTTCAATGTTTTTGAAAACAATGAATCTTTAGGGCAAAGAGGAAGAAGATACCCCAGGACATGATTCAAACACCATACCTGTTAGTAGATCACTTTACTGTTGGTTTAAGATGTGCACATTCTCCAGATATCAAGTATCACATTCAGACCTCGTGTTGATCTCAGGGGTACTGAGATGTCCTGTGAATACCACATAGTCCTATATGTATAGCATGTTCCACACTACTACAATTATTATATATGCATACTTCCCTTCAATCTTACTGTTAGCAAAAGTCAAAAGGTCTGACTTTATATTTTAAAGCCAATATATGTCGAATTTGCAAATGCCTGACGTGGCCACCAGTGGTCATACTAAAGCTAGCCCTGTAGCATTGTGTGTCTTTAGCTCAAATGTCTCAAAGTGTATAACAACATGAATGTTTTTCATATTTCAATAGAAGGCTTTAGTGTTGTTCTGCTCCGTATAACAATCAACGACACTCAAACTGCTGAGCAGGCACTCTGCTAAGACACACACTCACACGCACATGACTGGCGAATCAATATTTATGAGCTATCATGCTCCTGACAAAGCAGGAAATGATGGCAGCCAATCAGAACAGTCTTAATCTCAGAGATGCCATTATATTGTCTGATAATCATTCATCAGCTTCTCCACTGGTTCCACAGCACAGTAAATAATACTAGCTCTACTCTGTGCGCAGACAAACACTGCTGCCGTGGGTCTGAAGATACTGCTAATGATTGTTTTTTATATTCATCTGGTATTTAAGCACCACTAACTGAAGGAGGAAACAAATAGAGCTGTGTCCACTTTGATGTACTTTCAAAAGTAGACTGCATTTATAAAGAACTGTTCTGATTTGTGACCACTCATTATTCCTCCACTGGTGGCGTAGCTACCTGGAGCAATTAGGGGTCAAGTATCTTCCCCAAGGACCCTTCGACATGTTGATGGTAGGGGCCAGGGATTGAACCACCAAACTTGGTTGACGAACACTGTCCCTCCTCAGTCCCATGAAGTGGTAGATAAAGCTGACACCCAATTTAGGATGAATAAAGTATATATAGGCTAATTTAACATCCTCTGGTGCCCTGCAGATAAGAAACCGCTACAATCTTTCCATCCGTTCTAACATGGACTCAAGGCTGGATTAGCAAACAGGATCAGGCTCTGAAGGTCTCATATTAATGTGTGTCTTGTTTCTTTGTGGCAATTGGATGAATGTAAACGTGTGTGGACATTGATGAGCGCATTAGAAGCTCAAACAGACTTAAAGGGGACCTATCATGCAAAATGCACTTTTGCACGTCTTTTATACATGAATATGTGTCCCCGGTGTTCCAGGGAACTCACCAAGTGTCAGAAAACACAACCCTCTCTATTTTCCTCCATACCCAAATCTCTAAAAAAGGGGCTGCAATGGATCTGATAAAAACTGATCCAGATTTGAACACTTTCCTGACGTCAGGACGGTGGCGCTACGGCTATTGGGCCAACTCCACCAATCAGGAGGAGACAACCACGACATTGCCGTTCGAAAGCGCTGGAGACGCTGTAGTACATATGCCAGGCCTCTAGATGGTGCTGTTGTTCACAGAATCAACCCTTGCAAAAACAGAGCTATAAATTGTCAAATTGAGCAAAATGAGGCATGGCTAAAATGCATGATCTGTTTGGTATTTTGAAAAAAAAAAAGTATAAATAACAGCAGAGATGTTGAAAATGCTTCACCCACATAATTGTTGCGTTTCTTGCATCTAGTTGAGCGTAATTCTTCATAATCTGCTTCAGACACAACAGGCCGTGTTTAGTAATAAATAATGACAGTTGTTTAGTATCTGCGCTGTACATCAACAGTTTTTTTTGTAGTATCACATTAGGATGCACCATAAAATGACCATCGGCAAATGGATTTTGATTAAAAACTGTTTATACTGTGCACCCAACAAGAGCCCCCCCACCCCAGATGGGACAGTGTGAGGTGATGATGTCCCGCGAAATCACTTTAAGCTCTTTGTGGGTCTACAGGGCTAAAATGGGTAAACATAACAGCGTATTCTCAGAGAGGCTCCTTCACACAGTAGCAATGATATCTCTGCTGCACAGTCCTTCAGTGTGTGTGTGTGTGTGTGTGTGTGTGTGTGTGTGTGTGTGTGTGTGTGTGTGTGTGTGTGTGTGTGTGTGTGTGTGTGTGTGTGTGTGTGTCAGTGATTGGTTTCTGTTTTATGGACTGGCTAGAAGAGTGCTAGTAATCCGTAGAAATAAATCTGCTTTATTTGACCTTAGTGTTAACTCCAATAAAATACGCTTTACTGCTGGGAGGACACACACACACACACACACACACACACACACACACACACACACACACACACACACACACACACACACACACACACACACACACACACACACACACGCACACACACACACACACACACACACACACACACACATTCATTCATAGGGACACACAGTCTACTTACATTTCTTCAACTAATGAAAGTGAGCAGGCCACACGTTAAACACAGAAACACAGAAATACTATTATTGCCAGTGAATTTATTTTTTAAGCGTTGACAGTTGGTTTTCACTGATAGTGCTTCTCAGTTTCAGATTTCTGTCAGTGTTTCAGTATGGAGGGTGCAGAGAGAGCGACATGCATACACTGCATGCTGAGGAGAGAAAAGCGCTCCTCTGGAGGCCCAAGAACTCAAGACTTACTGTGGGTCAACTGGTTATTAGAGTCCAGCGACGTGCAGTCAGGGGAGACAGGGAGGCAGAGCCTCACCTGTCATACTCCAATGTAACGGAAAAACAACTAAAGAAAAACTAAATGGTAATAATAATAAAATGTCTCCACTGATCTGTGTTGTAAGTGTGATTTATGTATGATTCTAATCGCTTTTTATAGTCAAAATCAGCAAATTTGCCGAGCTCCTCTACGGGAGCGATGAGAAGTGAGGCAGGGACGTGCTCTGCCTCTCGTAAGCCCACAGTAACTTGCTGGAGCGCGGGCACTAATTTAGCGCGGCCACTTATTTTGTGAGCGCGCTCAAGCCAGTTACTGTGGGGTGAGGTGAGGCACAGATGAGCTCTGCCTCACTTCAGAATGCGTCACCCCACAGAAACTGTCTGGAAAGCGGGCCCTAAGCGCATGCCTGTTACCATCTCACTGTAGGTCACCAATGTAATGTTTGTAGATCACATTTATCCTCGCCATCCATAGTCTCTAAATAACTTATTTCACGTATATATGATATTTAGGCCCGCTGGTCTCATCATACAACGGCAATGAAAAAAGCACCAGGGGAGGCAGCCATAACCTCTGCCACACTGAAGGGGGCGCACGTGAGCCCACAGGTTCTTGTTGCTACTGTTATTCTACACAGAGACGGTAGACGCAAACAACAAACTAGACTTTTGAAACTACAGGAAGATAAGGAGGACTTTTACAAAAAAGTAATAGAGATTGTTGTCCAGAAGGATAGCATGGACTTCATCTTCAAGTCAAGGTAAGACCACATTTGTAATGAAAATGGGATCTTACTAAGAAAGAACAATCCAATATTTAGATTTTGGGTATCCTTTTGTTGAACGGTCTGTTTAAAATGAATCGAAGCATCAGACTAAAAAAGCTTTTGAAAATAACCGAATATTTCGATTAAGGTCAAAATATAATATTTGTAAATCTGACTCAGTGAGTCAGTGCCTCACCAGCCATGAACCTCACCGCACGTCACTGGTAGAGTCCATTAACATTTTCATTTACATTCAATTTTCTGACGTTTTATCCAAAGCGACTTACAATAAATGCAATAAAGATTCAGACTCAGAACAAAAAGAAAAGTGTAGAGATATTTGTTTTAAAAAAGCCAGACCCTTGTAAGTGCTGGGGAATTAATTCAACTCTCAAGAGTTTCCTTGTTTTATTTTATTCATCGGCCAAGGTACAAGCAATACAGGTGGGTTTTCAGCTTGTGACAGAAGATATGTAGACTCTCCTGATGTCAATGGTGGGGCTCGTTCCACCAATTTAGAGCCACGATAGAAAACAGGCACGTTTGAGTTGATTTCAGTTTAGCATCTCTGTCACCTTGCAGAGAGGCAGTAGCAAGCTGATTGGCTGATGAAGAGCAAAGTGTTCATGCTGGAATGGTTGGACCATGTCCTGGACTTAAGGACCGGTTCCCTTCACAGCATGGTAGCAGGCCAGTACCAGTGTGTGGAAGAGGACTCGGGCAGCCAGTAAAGGGAGAGGAGGAGCGGTGCATTGTGGGAGAACAATAAAAAGTTTGAAACAGGTCGAGCTGCTGCATTCTGAATTAGCAGCAGAGGTCAGATAGCACTTACAGGTAGTGCTATTAACAATGTGTGAAAATGCTCTACTTACGCATAATATCAAATTTGATAAGTATGCTAGTTTTTAGAACTTTATTATGCCAGTGTTGTGTCAAAAATTGCACGTCTTTAAATTGATGTGTAAAATCAAATTACTGTACAATAACTTTACACACAGAGTCAGGAATAGAGATTATGGGGCTTGTTTCTGACTACGGGGTCTTCTTGTTATCGTTACAACTTTAGGTTGAAGTCAACACTCACTGTGAGTGTAGATTTACCACTTTTTATTTATTTTTCGGTTGGAACAGTGGGATGTCTTTCCAGAGCACAACGTCAAACACTGTAATCCTAGTTCAGTGAGCACAGAGGGAAACTTCCAGCCTTGTTAACATGCAATCAATTGCAATGTATGTGTTCAGTCATGGTGCTCATAATCTTTGGGAGGGGGGGCTAGGCTCATGCTGATCAGGTACATCAGACTTCCAATGCTCATGTCTTCAGTAAAGAGACAATGGTATTCTCTCTTATCTTAAACATGCACACACTTTTAGATTAGAAATGTAGGAATCACGTGATCTCATTGGGTATCAGATGTTAAAAAGGTGGGGACTTACATTGTGCAACAACTTGCTGTAATGCTTTCTAGTGAGATAAAGGAAAGCAAAAGTCTGGGCCAGAACATTTGGAGTTCAACATTTTACAGCGATAACTGGAGGTCATATTTAAAATGTCAGTCAAAATGAGTTAGCTTGGAAACACTGTAGCCGCTCAGCTTGGCACTCACTAGCTGTTTAGTCATGCTCTGAAAGAATCTCCAAAATCAAACATGTTTAAAACCAATAGCGCTGCCACAAGAAAAGCTCATGCCCTGGTACCACACAAGGTACCACCTGCTCATTTGAAGAACTAAAGATTTACACACAACCTTCAGATTGGTGATCACCCACTGCTTCCTGAGCCACAGCCTCCCAAGGAAAAGTGAACCCTTAAACTTAAAGGATCACTACTGGATGGTAAATTCCAGGCTTTTATGTGTTTCCTGTATAAAGTTGACCTTATCTGAATAAGGCATCTTTCAGGAGAACGCAACAAATTGGTTGCATGTCCGTTCAGTAATATGGAAATTAGTACTTGGAAGTTTATAACCAGAAAAGATAACTTACTTACAATTATTCTCTGGCCATGTCATGTTCATGCTATCTTGTTCCTGTCACATCCAATCAGAGAGGAGGAAAGCTTTACACTCCTCATTAGGATCAGATGTTCCAATCTGAAGAGCTCAAGCTTGGATAATTAAGTCAGATTTTTGACAATTACAAAACCAAGCTACACCAGCCAAATACAGAGAGAGAAAAGAACCATCATTGCCTCAGTCGACTTACTTTATTATTAACAAACACCTCATAGCTTTGAAGAAGAAACTATACATTTGAATGAAAGTGATAATAATGTAAGGAATCCTTCTGCTTTCATTGGCTGATTACATTACGCAATATTACGCAGTGCAATATGCTGAATGGCAAATTATTTTCCGTGTGATGCCAACAATCATGAATTACCACATTTAACCTAAACCTCCCCTCCCCAATATTTGGTACAACATCATGCAAGATGACAAAACATCTCCACCCGTCCACTCACATGCTTCTTCTTTAACTCTTGAACCTACGTCACATTCCTCACCAGAAGTCCTCTTCTGCTGATAAACTGCTCAGTTGCCATCTGAATGTTAATGTTCAAACATTTATTTCAACTGAGAACTTTTGGGAATTCTTATACCTGTTGGGTTTAAGTTGAGAGAATGATTCTGATCAAGGTCAAATATTTCTCTTGTTGCAGAGCTTTTTATTGCAAAGTTTAATTTTAAACCAACATTGATCATCATATCTACACAATTATTCAATCGGGGATTACATTAATATTAATGATTACATTCATTCATCCTATAAACGTAGCCGGCCCCTCGGGGCGGGCCTACCTGAATACGCGCAAGCCCACGCCTCCTGACCATCATCCTTTTCTCTTCAGCGAGCGAGCAACAACTGAAGCAGAGAAAGTAAAACGTTTGAAAGAAGAAGAAAGAGTTATCATACCTTCATCAACACATTCTCACTCCCAACTCGGCCAATGTTGACGTTATGTCAGGATCCCTTGGCGTCACTATCAAACGCAGTGGGGGGCCCTTTAGCGTCAATATTCAACTATCAGGGAGTCCCCATTGACTTGCCAGCTCCCTGAACGTTGGTAATAGACGAGTTGGGATCGCGGAGAAATGCTCTCTGCAGACCCATTCTCACAGCGTTTATCAACCTTTTTCTTACTCAATATCAAGCCACACTTATTGTTTTTACTTCTTTATTTTAATTGTATAATGTCGGACTTTTGTTGCTGTCAGTTAGGGGGAGAGTAGGGGCTCAGAAAACTGAAATCTGTATTGTTTCATCGTTTTTTCCTTCTGATTTTGTATTTGTATTGTATTTGTATGGGTCATGTTAAAGCTCCCATGTCATGCTTTTCCGGTTATTACCCGTCCCCTTGTGTGTTATGAAGGTTTTTATGCATGTAAACGGTGTGCAGAGTCAAAACCCTCAAAGTACTCCCTGTAGCGAGTAAAACTCTAACACAGAAAATACCTCCCCAAAACGCCTCGTTGGAGATACGTCACTGCCCATTTGAGTCTTCCATTGCACAGCAAGATGCCCCCGACCCCACCTCACCGGATCAGAGCAATTATTTGGCCGCAGCATCAGCCGAATTAATAGATTGGTTTACGGTGTGGCCGCCGCTGCTTGCCGTGTGATGTCCCTGGGGGATCACGCCGCATGGCACTTTCCAAAAAGACCGTGATTATCTCCTGGGAACCCCCGTGTCTACGGAAGGGCTCTTTGGATCGATTTCCTTGGTCAAGTGGATGAGGAGTAGTCGCAGCTTGGAGTATGCTGCTTCTTGCTCATCCTCAGAGGACAGAACACTGTCCCACACTCGCTGCCCCGCTGTAACTCCAGTAAAGGAAGCAGCAGGTGGGCGCGCGCACGTGAGTGGAATAAACCGCAGAAACTGCTGTCAAAGCACTGTGCGGGTTCAAGAGACGCTATTGCCGGTGTGCTATTGTCAGAAAACACACCTTGCCTGGTATAATAGCTTCAATGAATGCGTTTCAACGTTGAATGTGAAACACAGCGTTAATACGAAGGCGCGCGGCCCCCGTGAGAGTGGCCGCAGAAGAACGGTGGGTTACGTATTGTAACCCTAGTTCTAGAGTGATGTGTGTGTGAAAATTGCATTCAGTAAAAACGATTGCATTTATCCCAGAGTAAGAGTCATCTCTCTCCACAATTCCACATTTCCCCATAATGTCCATTTCAAAGAGACGGCATTATGACGGAGCCGCAGCCCCACGAGGGCGTGCCGCGGTGCATTCAAGGACCTCTGTAGAAAATCGGCCCTTTCTGTGTCAGCCCCCCATGAGCCAATCTTCCTTTTATGGAAGGTTTAGCGGCGGAGTGGGCCGCCAGAGAGTGCTACAGCTTCTTAGCTGCGACTCCACAGCTGATTGCATGTCCCCTAACACAGTCTTATGGGGAATGGAAGCTTAGCTGTGTACTGACAGAATGGAGGGACAGGACACTGAAACTGGGGTACTCACTCCAGTTCTGCAGCGTCCCTCCTCCATTCAGGGGCTTAAGAGAGGCAAATCTATCATCCCAGGAGGAGATAGGTTTCCTTTCAACAGAGATTCAGGCCCTGTTGCAAAAACAGGCTGTGTCTGTTGTGCACTTTCAGGAGAGAGAAAAGGGGCTTTACTCCATGTACTTCCTGGTTCCCAAGAAGACAGGAGAATTCAGACCCATTCTGGATCTTCGCAGCCTGAATCAGCACATTGCCTGCAAAAAGTTCCATATGTAAACCAATTACTGGAACTAGGGCAGCCGGGCGATTGGTTCACAACCATCGACCTGAAGGACGCTGACGTTCATGTCGAGAATTGCTCCAAAGCACAGAAAGTATTTGCGTTTTGCTTTCCAGGGGGTAGCCTACGAGTACAACAGACTACCGTTCGGCTACTCCCTATCCCCACGCACGTTCAGCAAATGTGTGGCCACAGCGCTTCAGCCGCTTCGCGACCATGACATGAGGGTTTAATAATACGACCTCATAGTCATGGCCAGGTCCAGGGAAGGGGCAAACACAGCCCAATTGATCCAAGTGGATTGCGGTCAATTGGAAGAAGAGCAGTCCCATACCTCACCAGCAGGTGGGGTATCTGGGGATTTGGCTCGATGCAGGCAGACTACGTGCCACCCTGTCAGAGAGCAGACAGGCATCCCTGCTTCAGGCAGTTTGCAGACTGCGACAGGGGGCAACGGTGACCGCTTTGACCATCATGCAGACTCTGGGTCTCATGGCGGCTGCTGACCTCGTGGTACCGCTGGGGTTACTGCATAGGTGGTTTGCCGGCCTTCGTTTGGATCCCAAGAGGCACAAACGACATCTGGTGACCATCTCCCCCCTCAGTGGAGGGCAACCTCCGATACTGGGGGTCCCCAAAGCATCTGCGGAGGTGAACTCCTGAGAGGGACAGGCTGAGACGGGAGGGACTGTCTGACAAAGTTATTCAGACTATCCAGGCAGCAAGAGCAGGATCCACCACAGCCTGTTACAGGACGAAGTGGTTGGGATTCCAGCGATGGTGTGAAGAAAGGAGTCTAGAGCCTCTATCATGTACATTGGGCTCTATTCTGTCCTATTTACAGATACTGGTGGACAGGGGGCTTGCTCATTCCACAATTAAGGTGTATGCAGCAGCCATCTCGTCCTGCCATGAGGGATTTGGCGGCAGGTCAGCCTTTAGTCAACTTTGGCGCGTTTTTGCAGGGGGTCAGGAGACAGCGCCCAGTGGTGCATGTCTCCACCGCGCAATGGGATCTGCCATTGGTGCTCGAGGCTCTGGTCACAGAACCATTTGAGCCTCTGGAGCTCTCCTCTCTGAAGGTAACGAAGGTAACTTCGTTACTATGGACTGACGGCTTTGGGCCCTTGTAATATTGCACTTGTGGGTTTGCACTTTATATAACAACTTCCTTTTGCACAGTAATAATGTCACTCAGCACCTTAGTAGTGAACAGTTTGCACTTTATTAGCGTGATTTGCACAGTACAGTTTGGCATTGCATGTTTGCACATTTTTATATAAATTATACTAGTTATTGATGTACTATTTATTAAATGATTAAACCGTATTAATTGGAATGTCGTCTGGCAGATGCTGGTCGGGTCCTCGGCTCCACCTGAAAAGAGAGTTAGCGAGAGCTCCGAAAGTGTTTATGATTGTGTAAGATTGACAGCGGTTGAGATGAATCATTGTGTGCAAATAATATGTTTGAGCGTGTATATATCATGACGTTAAGTTGCATTAATTGTGGAAATGAACACTGTGTAAAGTTTACGTCCATCGCTTACCCATGCTGTTTCGTCCTGTGTCCGCTCCAGTGTGTTATGCTGCGTTCACACCGGACGCGATGCGAATATTCGCTTCGCTCTAATCGCTCCTATCGCATCGCTCTAAACGCTGGAGTTTCACCGCGGCTGCCAGCTGTGTTTACTCGCATCATTCAAACAAGACGTGCTGGCTCGGGAGCTACAACTACAACAAATGAACATATTTTACCGTGATTAAATTGTAATACACGTTTCTAAATGATGCCGAAGTAACAGCATACTGATACCGGTTAGTAACAACCATGAATTAGTGCTTTGACAAGTCTGCAGACAAGACGGCAGGCAAAACACCTTTTAAAATGCTTGTTTTCTGAATGAAGATCGGGTCGACCAGGCTAAGCTAACGTTGTATATGCTCATTCCACACTCATAACAACGGCCTACAGACATAAATAAAGCAGCGACTGTATTCACCATGACACAGACAGTCTGTGGTTTGTACTTGTTTAACTTTTGTCTAGTTTCTGAACAGATATGAGGAGCTGTGAGCTGTGTGCTAACTGCTAACAGCTAACGGCTGATGTTGTGTGGTTGAACGTCAGTAACGGCAGGCTGAGATCCTCACCGCTGATTGGCTTCCGCGAGAACGCGTCACGTGAATTTGACGCTCGAGTTGAAAAAATTGACGCGGCACCGTTCAATCGCCTCAATCGCGTGATTCGCGCCGCGTCCACCGCTTCATGCGCGCCGTCGGAGCGAATTCGCGTCTGTCCGCATCTCTGCATTGACTTTACATGTAATCGCGCCGCCCCCAAACATCGCATCGCGTCCGGTGTGAACGCAGCATTAGGCCAAAAGGTCCTCGGGTGACCGAAGAAGGTTCCGGGACGAACCAAGTGGCGAGATGGGCATAGGGGTTTCTGTTGTAGTTGGGAATGTATTTATATTTATTATGGTCAGTTATAATGTGGGTTTTGGGGTTAAATTAACAGATGGCTATCAACCACTAATCATGCATGCAAAGAATATTATAGATTATCGTTATACCCATTATGATGACATGTGTATTTATTATAGATTACCTGTGAATGGTTTCTCCCAATAAGATCCTCTATAAATGAGCCAGTCTTCAGTCGGAGGGGGAGTGGTGAACACCTACATGCTGGCTGGCTGTTCTCTTGTGGTGTTTGCTAAATAAAGTCACGATGGTTTGCAACTATACCTCCTCTCGTTCTCGATTCTTTCCCTGGAAATCCAGCACTAAAGGGTCGCTGTCTCACAGAAGGCACTATCATTGAAAACAGCTTTGCTGCTTGCCTTGAGTTCGGCCAAGAGAGTGTGCGAGCTGACCGCTCTGTCGATGCACCCGAGTTGCCTTTTGATTCGGGGTGCTTTGGGGATGGTGTGGCCGGTAAAGCTCTGTCCAAGAAACGCCTGACAGGATGGCTCTGCGAGTGCATTTCACATACCTATGGACAGGCGGGGAGAGTCTTCCCCACTGGGGTCCATGCACACTCTACACGTGGTATGGCTGTATCAACAGCCTTGTTCAACGGCGTGAGTGTGGAGGGCATATGCACGGCGGCGTCTTGGTCTACGCCAGGCCCCTTCATAAAGTTTTATCTCGTGGACATGTCTGGCTCCTTCTCATCGTCTGTGCTTGCTGGGGCAACACAGGACTGGTGAGGGGGGGGGGGGGGGGGGGGGGGGCTGTGGGTCATCTGGGTATCTGACCCCCCCTGGACATAATGCACTTATGTTTTCCCATGCTCCTTAGGGACCCGGGAAACATGGTGCGCAGTAAGCCCCATACAGGGCTGGAGGACTCTCCCCGCCTGGGCCTGTGAGCCTTCCTCACTATTTTCCATGCACACTCTACACGAGGTAAGCGTGTGTGAGTGTGCTCTACCCAGCCAAGTAGGCTGCGGCCCCGACTTTTCCACGGTCTCAACCGGAGGAGAAGAAGTTGCGGTGCTGTGGCTGTTAACCAAAATCCGGTCAGGGGCAGTGTGATGGGTCGATATTGTTGGACGACAGGGCGTTTATCCATCAGGGCTCCACCCACTGTACCCATAGAGTCCAGTAGAGGGCGGAGCCTGTGTAAGATATAACGGGGGGTTACGTATTGTAACCCTAGTTATATAAGCACAGGCGAAGCCCTCTACCTGGGGGGCCCTGTCTGTCCTATGCCGCTCGCTGAAGAGGGTGTAGGACAGGGGTCGGCAACAGGCGGACCGCGGTCCGGATCCGGACCCAGACGCCGACCTATACGGACCCGGACCTATAATCAATACATTAATAGGGGATTTCAATTTTGACGGGGCGATTCTATTTTAACTGCCGCCGACAGGGGGCGAAAGAGACGAGTGAGCGATACAGGGAGAGAAACATAGAAGAAGAGACGAGAGAGCGGCAGAGAGAAGCGGAGAGGAAAGAGAGAGAAGAAAATAATTAGCGATACAGGGAGAGAAGCGGAGAGGAGAGTGAACAGGCGTGTTAGCGGCAGACAGGGAGAGACAAATAATTACACATGGCGCTCTCCAAGAAGAGGAAAGTGGACAGTGAGAACAGAGCTTTAAGACTCATTCATGTTCATCCGGCCCACTGGGAGCACAGAGCCAGTGTGTCTCATTCAGAGACCATGGCGCTCATTCAAAGTGCCAAAACGCCACTATGAGACAAAACACAAAGTGTTTGACCAAACATTCCCTCTCAAGTCAGAACTGAGGTCACAACAAATAAATATGGTTCCAGGGCAGGCTAACCGAGGCTAACCAATGAGCACCTGCATGTGTGTATGAGAATGGACCTGACACCATTTCAGCCCAGATTTAAACTCCTGGCAGGACAAGCTCAAGCTCAATTCTCGCACTGAATTAAAAAAAAGTGAGTGAGGGACTGCAATATAAGAGGGAAAGAAAGAGAAACTTTAAAACTGTTCAATTGTTATGATGTGTGTGAAGTCAACTTGGAGAATCCACAGGAGAGCAAAGGGTTAAAAAGTCGGGCTGATTGACAGAGTGGCAGCTGTCTGTAATCATTCCCTAATTGCTAATCAGCGTCGCTGCAGCTTTAAAAGCACCACACCTGAAAGGAGGGCGGTAATTCAAAGCTGGAGAGGGACAAACTAAAGAGCGTGCGTCCAGCAGCAGCAACGAACCAGCAGAAGAAACTACAAAGAAGCAGCACTGGTGCAGCCATAAAAAGCTGGAGAGGCGGCCGGTGAGAGACGAACTGTGTGGTTAGAGAAGAGTCATACAACTTGCCTTTCGTGGCGCACGTTAGAATGTATAGAATGTGTTCTAGTGCAGTGTCATTTGTTTGTTTGATGTCCTCAAGCTAAAGCAACATGATTGTTGAGTTAAAAACGAATGTGATTTGTTTATTGAGAGATGTGGTTTGATAGAAACGGTTTGAATGCTGCTAAAAATTCAGTCTATTATATTTGCATTTTTAATGAGACTGCATAAGTTAAAAACTGTGTAAAAACATAATTCGTAAAAATACACTAAGAAAGGAAAAACAATATTCACAAGTGTATAATATATGTAAAGCATGTATTTTTGCATTTATTATTTCATGTGCATTGTATTTACAGTAATTATTTTTATTTTTCATTTAAGGTTTTTCACCTTACAACCTTACTACATATGCTGTACTGCAACAACAAAAACTAAAGTAAAGAAGAACTCAAAAGAAAACAAAGTTGTGGTCATTGTATGAGTGAAACCCAGTGAAAACCTCCTGTGGACTGTACCATCCCTTTCAAGCGGGGAAACTGCAAATATACCCAAGGGCTTGACAATGTGTAAAGACTGATATTGTTCTATAATCGTCTGAAACTGTTAAGTCATGATGTGAAACGGTTAACAAAGAAAAAGGGAAACTCAAGCTGCTGCTACACTATTTTATTTATCTAAAATTAAGCACTTTTAAGATGCACACATTTTTTACACGGCAACATATTTTAATTATTTTCTCTATTTTATTTTTAAATGCAGCCAGAGAGGAACATTACACATATCCACAGTATTTTACTGTATATCTGTATAGTTCAATGTTAATTGACAATAAATATTGTTGTTTATGAATTGTACTTTCTTTATTTGATGGCAGTCAGTTGTTGATTACATGCAGACGTTGATAAAGCTACAGGCTACTTCAATATATATCACACCAATTCATAAAGCAAGTTAGACATTGTGATGTTCCGGACCTTTGCATGGGGAGATTTTCTCTAACTGGACCTCGTTGAATTTTAGTTGGAATACCCCAGAGGCCTGTACTACGAAGCTGGATTTTCGCTTAGCCGGCTAAATTCAGGGAAATCTCGGGCTTTCCGGTCCTACGACGCTGGTTCTCTTTTTAGCGGGCTAGATTTCCATGGTAACTTATGCTGAGCGGCAAACCTGCTCCGGAGCAGGTTAGGTGGCAGGCTAAGAGATCAACTCAGTGAAAGCACCGCCTGCTGACCAATCAGAGCTCCGTGTGCGGAGTTTAAAGCTATCAATTCATATTACAGGATAGAGGAAATACAGAAAAACTGCCGTTGCAGGAAAGACAGCCGGCCAAAATCAACTGACTGTGTGAACGTGAAAATTAATACAATATCCCCTCCCATCTTCAGAGCAATCTGACTATTATAACATTAGCGTTAAGAAAGCTTACTTAAATATCTGCCACGACATAAGTAACCGGATCAGAGTAACATTAAGTACAGTCCGCGGCACTGTGAGTGCAGACGTCGATGTGTGCCATTATCATTCATATCATATCACATCATAATGTATCATATATTTCCTTATCTGAGTCAGCTGAGCCGTATCTGGCCGTGCAACACTCAGTGTCACATACTGTATGCAGAAGTATTATTTTAAGCAACACATTAAATTGACGAAACACTCGAGTCAAATTCTCCTAATTAAAGTCAGATCCACTCGTGTCTTAGACGGGGCAGTGATTTCATAAACCTGTTAATGTACGCATTCAAACACTTTTTCTTTTACCAGCTGTATTCACCTTGCAGGTGCAGCTATGTGGCTTTTATCCTGGATAAAGTGTTTAAGACATGGATGTTTAAAGTTTAACTTCATATTTGACTAATATTAAAGTTCACTTTTCATTCAGGAAGTATGACGCTGCGCTGTCAGTACGCTTGTCCATGTTTGAGATTGGTCGAATGCTCCAAATACCACCCCTTTCATGTGAACGCGCACCTAACTAGATAGGACACGGCTGGCTTGAGCGATCCACTTGATAACCAGCGTCGTAGTACAGCTTAGCGCCAGCGCGTATGTTTTGGCTTAGGCCAACCGGCTAACTCCAACATATCGAGGTTAAGTTGAACCAGCTTCGTAGTACAGGCCTCTGGTGTAGGATGACAGTCAGGAGGCGTGGCCGCCTTATATACGGTGGGCTTGCGCGCGCATTCAGATAGGCCCGCCCCGAGGGGCCGGCTACGTTTATAGATATCTCAGTAGGTGAATGCTCGCATAGCATGATTGAGGGTAGTACCCATAGAGTCCAGTAGAGGGCTCCGCCTGTTCTTATATAACTAGGGTTACAATACGTAACCCCCCGTTTCTCCTTAAATGTTTGCAAGCTAACTGATGATAGAGGATTAAAAGAGACAAACAGTTTGTAACAGGAATCCGTTTTGCTGCTGGCTGTCTCTTGATGTGAACGCCAGAGGAAATCTGTGAGAGCCAATGAAACGCAGAGAAGTGAGTTTAAGAACAGACCAGACATCTCACTCTGTCTTAACCCACTGAGTTAAAGTGATAGCTATCCCTATTGTTACACACTGAACAAGGAACTGAATAACTCCCCATATACACACACACACGCACACACGCACACACACACAGCTGACAAGTATGACATCAGAGCTCCAGGCAGAGAAATGCGGCATGTGTGCAGCAGCAGAAAAAAAGCAAATAAAGCAAATAGTGTTATCAGTAATTTAACAGCAGGCTGATATGGCCTATTGATCTGTCCACTTGAATCTTTTATCTCCACCACACAATGTATCCACTCTGCGGTTTATGACCCCGCCACCACACACTCATAGTAAAACACAAGGCATGCAGAGACACACTGAACACAATATAAACACAAACAGATATAAACACACTCCAAATCGCAATGTAACAACACTAAGTAAGGTATAATGCAGTGGCGAACCGTGTCTATCACAACTGGACCCAGGGCCGGCCCTTGGCACTGGCGAACTAGGCGGTCGCCTAGGGCGCCAGATATGGAGGGGCGCTGCGCTGGGAGAAAAACAAATAATAATAAAAAAAAAATGTAAATGTATTTTCTTTCAATTTTGTATTCTGCCTAATTTTCTGCTCTTACATTTACATTCATAATTGAATAAAGTAAACACCCTTTGCACCCCGGGCCGGCAACATTTTGCATTTGCCCTGTACGATGGGCGCTGTAAGTGATGAAAGTGGGGGATGTTGACTTATCAGGCGCCCGCAGCTCACAGCCAAAGTGCGAGCGAGCCTCCGAGCGAGAGAGAGAGAGGGCGCGCATCGGTACCGCGGAGTGTTGTTGAATGGAGGCTGATAACTACAGCTCAGTGAGGTAAAGGACTCTGAGTGTTTAGATAGTTCACTTTAGTCTAAGTTATCTCAGTGGGTCTCAAACGGTTTGGTCACACTTTATGTAAACAAGTATTTCCAAGGCACTCCTTTATATTTATTAGGATAAATAACAACAGGTTTGAAATCATTTCAGTGTATACTATAGGACAGTAACCAAAAATATCGTTTAAAACTGGAGAGATTAAAAATAATTCATGAATAAATAAATGTTAACTGGGTAAAATAAGATATGAATGAACAACAAAAATAAAATACGTTACATTTATTTGTTATTGGCTATGGTAGGTTATTGGTTATGTTCACATACTTATTTGGTTATTAAAATGTAAAACGATCTTTTTCATATGGGTGTTTTAGAGTTGTACCCCCTAGATCTGTCTCTAGTAATTCTGCTCAAAGTGCACCAGATTGAAGCATTTTACTTTAAAATGTTAAACCCCCGGACCCCCCTAGAGCAGGGGTTCTCAAACTTTTTGTTTATGCAGACCACTATTGATGGAGTGTGGACTGCTACTTGGAGAGGTCCCAGTTCACCTCCTGCCCTGCCGTGGTGCCCTTGAGCAAGGCACCGGACAACCCCCTTCCCCCCTCACTCCCATTGCTCCCCGGGCGCTGTACAATAGCTGCCCACTGCTCCTAGTACTAGACTCCTGGTACTAGGATGGGTTAGATACAGAGAACACATTTCACTGTGTGTGCTGTGTGCTCTGCATGTGTGACCATTAAAGAGGGTTTCATCCCTCCCAATTCTATTCTATTCTATTATCAAGGATTTTCGCGGACCACCTCATATGCAAACCGTAAAAATAAGTACATATATAAACGTAGTGTTAAAACGCCAATATGTTTTATCGTTAATTATAGACAATCAAAAGTAAATTGAAGCCTATCTGATACTTTTGTCGCACGTGTGACCAGACAACTTATTTTTTTCTTTTGGTCCTTGACCATATATTCAAAACTGTAGCATACAATCATAGAACACAACAGCTGCATCAGCTAACATGAACTGCAGCTCCAGCTCTTTCAACATCCGATATTGCAGGAAAGAGACGCATAACACAACGTTTACAATATCAAAGGAAGTTAATAAAATGACAGCCTACCTGTAGCATACAATCAGAGAACACTGAATATAAAATACATTAAAGCTCCCATGTCATGCTTTTCCGGTTATTACCCGTCCCCTTGTGTGTTATGAAGGTTTTTATGCATGTAAACGGTGTGCAGAGTCACAAACCCTCAAAGTACACCCTGTAGCGAGTAAAACTCTAACACAGAAAATACCTCCCCAAAACGCCTCGTTGGAGATACGTCATTGTCCATTTGATTCTTCCATTTTGTTCCGGGTACGGCATGATGTCATGCGTGGATTGGTCAATTTGGACCAATCAGCGGGGGCTTACCGTAACGGCTCCGCGGACGTAACGTAACGGCTCCACGGATTGGTCCATTTCGTGCCGTACCCGGAACGAAATGGACCAATCCGTGGAGCCGTTACGTCCGCTGTCTTACGTCTTACGCTGTCTTACGTCTGTCTTACGTCTGTTAATAGCTTGCCACAGGCATAGCTCAGTTCAAATAAAGCACAGCTATTGTGCAATACATTTGTATTGCATGTATATTTTTTATTTGTAAAAATGTCAGTTAAAGCTTAAAAAAATAAAGATATTTTTGTTTTCTAAACATTTGACCTCTTTCTTTTACAATTTTGGAATCGAAACGGGGAATTGATAAGAACCGGAATCGATAAGCAGAATCGGAATCGGAATCGATACATTTCAAACGATACCCATCCCTAGTTCCCAGTAGAGACGTCCCATAGAACATTTTGCGAAACACAATAGCCAGCAGGTGTAGTTCGGGGAGGGGGGCTGGTCCCATTCGAGTCCAGTTTTGGATAGTCTGCCATGGTTTCGTTCCATTTCAAAGTGCTGTTTGACGCTCGGCGTAACCTTGGCGCACTGCCACTCCAACATCCAATCCCAGAGTTTGAAGATTAATCACGGGGTTTTTCAAGCAAAGGGACTGTAGTCCAAAACGATAGCTGAGGATTATGGGTAGTGTAGTGTCTTCGGCCATCTTAAACTCCGAAATGTTTTTCGGATTTCATATCGCATTAACATCATATCCCAACTTGCATTGTGGCTAAAACATCCAATCACCGAGCTTAAACCATAGCTGAGGATCTTGGGTAATCAGTTCAGTGGGTGTGTATCGCAATGATGCTCGAAATGTCCCATATAGGCCTACGTCTGTTTCTTGTTACTTTATTTTGAAATTCAGTTCCTGACGGACGGCAAAAAAGCCAGAGATTATAGAAATAAACAAATAAATAAAAACAAGGATAATTGTGTGTTATTGTTGAGTAAATAACAGTGTGTTATTTAGAAAAGAATAACAAATTAGAAGGAAAAAAGATTTAAAAAATACATTTATTTTCCTCGCGGACGGCAAAAAAAGTCCGACATTATACAATTTAAAATAAAAACAATAATCGTGGCTTGATATTGAGTAAGAACATGTTTTTATGAACCCCACAGCTTCTGGTCTTCCAAGACCCGACCGGACAAAAAGACGTGGTGCAGGCACGAAACACACTACCAATAGAAATACATTGCTTTTAAAATCGTTCTATGTGACACGAAAAAAAGGGGGAAATCGTGTTGGTGAACACGAATCAATAGATTAAATGTCGTGACTATAACACGAAATGCCGTGAGACTGGGTTGGTACACACCATGGTCTGTATGTCGTTACAGACTCGACCCATTTTGACTCACACTGACCTGGAATGTCAGAAAATAGTGAAGAATGTCCTTCCAGTTTCTCAAAAAGTCTTTAAATGTCCTGTGTCAGTCCAGTTGCCAAAGATATTCACTTAAATATGACATTAAACAGAGAAGAAACAGAAACACTCCATATTTGAGAGGCTGAAAATTGCAATGGCTGACGGCTGCTGCTCGAGTCTAATGGACTTCCATTGTGACCATTTTGACCCAGACATATTTCTGTCTGGTGGGTGTTTTGACCCGACCACCACTTGTTACAACTTAACCAATCTTGACTCGAAGTATCGGAAAATAGTGAAAATGTCCTTCCAGTTACTCCAAAAGTTTTTTAATTTCTCTGTAACACCATGGAACATCAAATGTGACTGATACGATACACCTTTTTTATTATCTTGCCAGCGATAATGTCCACAATATCTGTTAGGTCTTAGAGATAGTTTTAAGGTGCACCATTGACAATGTGTCTGTCAGAAAATCAATAAGGTACATACACTGTTCTAGGCCTTCACATTTATACCAAAGTTCTCTGACTATTGCTTTACATTATAACACACACACACAAACACACACACAAACACACACACACACACACACATACACATACACATACACATACACATACACATACACACACACACACACACACACACTCATCAGGCCTCCTCTCTTCACTCTTTTTTCTCTCCGCTGTTTGTCTATTCTATCCATCATAGAATAAAACGACAAGCACTGTAGTTAAAATGCCAAATAAATCCATGTTCATCAAGCTCTGTGCAGCAATTACACCTCCTTTATGGCAGCCTTGTTGCCAGCGGCAGCCCAAAACCCTCTTGTTAATTAAGATCATCCCATTAAGACACTAATTAACAATTAGCATAAACATAATTAGTAAATGCTGACATTTGGCGTGCTCCATTGTTGCAATAATTTCTAGCAATTGCCCTCAGAGAGGTTTTTGTCAGAGGGGGATAATGGCAGCACTTTGTCACACACACACACACACACACACACACACACACACACACACACACACACACACACACACACACACACACACACACACACACACACACACACACACACACACACACACACAGTGACAGGGAAGATTATGACAAGTTGTCACTGTTGCAGAAGCTAACAATGACTTTGCACAGGAAGATGTTGAACTACTGCAAAGCTATCTCAGGGATACATCTCTTCAACTAAACCAAAGCTGATTAGTAAAAATGTGATTAAACTACATTGTGAACAAATATGAAATGTCAATGTACATGTGACTCTGCTTTGATAACGATTTGAATATGAATGTACCAAAGTCAGGTAACTCTGATTCCAGGGCATTCTTTCCGAAGTTTTGGTGCCTCACGGCTGAGAGGTGTTCTGATCCTGAGTTGTGGCTGCTCCTGTTTCTGTGGTACCATGTTTTCATTGCTTGGGTTTGGTTCTCAAAGTATCCCACAGTTGAAAAGCAAAAATTAGACCCCTCTGAAATGAGGAAAAGTCATCTTCAAAATAATTATAAAATAATCCACTAACAGGGCTACATGTTTTGTTCTAGCTTTCATTCTATTGTCTATATTTCCATTCATTAGCTCATAATATAATAATAATAATAAAAATAATAAGAACAAGATACAGAAATAAAAATTAAATATAGAAAAATATAAATCCTTTCTCCAATTTATCCTTTGCAATGATCCGCTTGGTCTGAGGTTTTGTTTGTGGCTAGATCAATAACTAACAGTGGAGTTATTTGAAAAGGACACAATAGAACAGACCCAAGAACAGAGAGGACACCAGCACCTGCAGCAGCGACATGGTGATCCATATTTTCCTCCTGTGATCATGTGACGCACGCCTTAGCTTGTAAGGTGAATACTATGTCTGATAAAACAATCAGCCCATTCATTTTCCATTACTGTTTCCATTAAACTTGCATCCAATTCCATCACTGTTCAAAAAATTGAGCTTAACACAATAGCTTAACTTCGGCAGCCAAACTTTACCACAGTGTCTGTGTGTGTATCCTGTGTTCATGTGTGTGTTTGCTCGGGTGTGTGGTAAAAACAGTTTGGCCTTCCAGTGGATCCCGAATCAAAGAACGTTGGTTCCTACCTTGACCATACCATGAGCACTAATTGGATCCTACAATGACATTATGTTTTGGAGTAAGCCCCACCTTCAAATTCAGTGTTGTGTTGCTGTGGTTTAGCATTGCACATTAATGAACACTTAAAACAATAAATGTGCCGAGCGTAAATATGCCGGATTTAGCTTTGAGCTACTTTCCATCCGCAGTCCCTCAGCTACACACTGAAAGGTTATTTGAAAGCAATAATATTGAGTTGAACCTAATATGTTTTATTTAAACATAATAGTATTGCTTTCAACAAACCTAATATAGTTATGTGACATTTGTATACATAATTAGTACATAAGTCAACGTTTCAGTTTTTTCAGTGCATGCAGTTATCAGGTGGTCTTTTTTAAGTGTAAAACACATCACTTCCTGTTCACCACACCAGTTTTTACACAAAAATCACCTCGGACATTCCACAGCTGCCATACATCCACTAAAATAATCCACTTTATTCACTTGGTGACACAAGATGGTTCTAAGGAGAGTACAGCTTTCGTCTAAACAACCACCTGCACTGGTGAAGACCCTCAGATAGAAACCAGCTGAGTGATACTGACATCTCATCCCAAACACACACGCACGCACACACACACACACACACACACACACACGCACACACACACACACACACACACACACACACACACACACACACACACACACACATACTGACCAGTCTCCTATCATCTCCTCTCCTCTTCAATGGGCAGCAGTCTTTAGAAAATTAACTTTGAGAAGTCTGGAAGAGACATACAATTCATCACATACAAGTCTGTCAACCACAATACTATTAGAGGAGGGGGGGGGGGGGGTTGTGTGTGTGTGTGTGTGAGTGTTTGTGTGTGTGTGTGTTTGTGTGTGTGTGTGTGTGTTTTCACAGCCATCCCACTGCTTACTGTAGGTTTGTTCGAGGTATGTTTAAGATGGCAACACACACACAGTGTGTTGCCATCTTCAGAGGCTTTGATGAATGTGTGTATTTGGTGGTGTGTTTCAGAGGCGCTCTCTGTGATGGATGGATAGAAAGCAGCAGCTAATATGTGGGATGGGACTAAACACTGCTACACTGCTATCACCTACATCCACCCACTATTAACACCTCAGCAATACATGCACAGTGCAAGAGGCCACCACACACAGCTGTTTGTGCCTTCTATTATTCCTGATATTCTATTACAGACCTAACTGCTGTCGGTAACATCAGTATCCTTAGATTGACACAGCTGACGTTATTATCCTGTATGTACTGTTTATGGGAGAAAGAATGCTCTGGGTTTTGAGCATTTATAACATAATGGTGTAGACCTGTCAAGGTTGATATGCCTTTGAACAAGAATCCATGGCAAATGTGATGGAAACTTCCACATACTTGGAACATCTGTCAGTCCAATTGGGTAATGGACACATGGACATGGTTTTTAAAAATAAGATAAGACATTCTATGTGGTAAAAAGGAAAAATGAACAGTACCCTAAGTTACCAGGGGTAAAACTGGGTCATTCTGGGTTCGCTGAATGCATTTAAATATAATTGTCTGTGTTTTCAGTGAGGGATTACATTCTTGTTTCTTCTTTTAACTCGTTTGTTGGACCTTCACAATACCTCCTCCCGTTTGGACCAGAGGTTCAAGGTTCAAGGCTTTTATTGGTCACACGTGCAGTACGTACCTACAGTGTAGTTATGATGATGAAAATCTTAGGTCAGAGGCTCCTCCAACAGTGCAACACAATAAAACAGAAAAACAGTGCAAGTAAATAGTAAATACAAAAGGAAAAATAGTAGAAAAGTGAAATAGTGAAATAGTGCAAGTGATTGGAATGATATATTAGATAAATAATTTCTAAGTAGCAGCCAGATGAATATTATGTATGTTGTTTCAACAGTTCAGGTGTTTAACAGTCTTATGGTCTGTGGGATGAAACTGTCCCTGAGTCTGGTGGTTTTAGTCCTGATGCTGCGGTACCGCCTGCCAGACGGCAGCAGACAGAACAGTTTGTGGCTGGGGTGATGGGGGTCTTTTATAATCCTGAGGGCTTTCTTCCTGAGCCGCTGGGAGTAGAGGTCCTCCATGGATGGCAGCTCCGTCCTGGTGATGTGCTGTGCAGTTTTCACCACCCTCTGTAAAGTCTTACGATTGAGGGCGGTGCAGCTGCCGTACCAGGCCGTGATGCAGCCAGTCAGGATCCTCTCTATGGTGCACCTGAAGGTCAGGATGCTCTCTATGGTGCACCTGTAGAAGGTCAGGATGCTCTCTATGGTGCAGCTGTAGGAGGTCAGGATCCTCTCTATGGTGCACCTGTAGAATGTCAGGATCCTCTCTATGGTGCACCTGTAGAAGGTCAGGATGCTCTCTATGGTGCACCTGTAGAAGGTCAGGATCCTCTCTATGGTGCACCTGTAGAATGTCAGGATGCTCTCTATGGAGCACCTGTAGAAGGTCAGGATCCTCTCTATGGTGCACCTGTAGAAGGTCAGGATGCTCTCTATGGTGCACCTGTAGGAGGTCAGGATCCTCTCTATGGTGCACCTGTAGAAGGTCAGGATGCTCTCTATGGTGCACCTGTAGAAGGTCAGGATACTCTCTATGGTTTGCTGACGTTGAGATGGAGGTTGTTATCCTGGCACCAAGATGTCAGGTTTTCGACCTCCTCTCTGTACGCCGTCTCCTCATCGTCTGTGATCTGGCCGATGACGTTCCTGTCATCAGCAAACTTCACGATGGTGTTGGAGCTGTGTGTGGCCACGCAGTCATGTGTGAACAGGGAGTAGAGGAGAGGGCTGAGCACGCAGCCTTGAGGGGCTCCGGTGTTGAGGATCAGGGTGGAGGATGTGATGTTTCCCACCCGCCCTGCCTGGGGTCTGCCCTTCAGGAAGTTCAGGATCCAGTCACAGAGGGCGCTGTTGAGCCCAAGGTCTCTGAGCTTGATGGCCAGCTTGGAGGGCACAATGGTGTTGAAGGCTGAACTGTAATCAATGAACAGCATTCTCACATATGTGTTCTTCGGGTCCAGGTGTGAGAGGGCAGTGTGGAGGGTGAGGGCTATGGCGTCGTCTGTGGACCTGTCTGCTCTGTAGGCAAACTGCAGGGGGTCCAGAGAGTCAGGGAGGGAGGAGGTGATGAAGGTTTTGACTAACCGCTCAAAGCACTTCATTATGATGGAGGTGAGTGCTACTGGGCGGTAGTTGTTGAGGCTGGTGATTTCTTTTTGGGGACAGGAACGATGGTGGAGTGTTTAAAACATGTGGGGACTAAAGACTGCAACAGGGACCTGTTGAAGATGTCCGTGAACACCTCTGCCAGCTGAACTGCACACACCCTGAGAACACGGCCAGGGATGCCGTCAGGTCCAGGAGCCTTGTGTGGGTTAACCCTTTTGAAGGATTTGCACACATCTGCCCAGTTTAAAACAAAAGGGGAGGGCTCCTGATCCATCTCTGCACCCCCAGCCTGGCTGCTTTCGAAGCGAGCAAAAAAACAGTTCAGCTCATCTGGGAGAGATGCGCACGCAGACAGTCCCGCAGCACCCCCCGCTGCTCCTTTGTAGTCTGTCATTGTTCTTAGTCCCGCCCACATGTTCCGGGTGTTACAGCCTTTGAAGTCAGACTCCACTTTTTCTCTGTATTCTCTCTTTGCACTGCTGATATCTCTCCGGAGTTCATACCTAGAATTCCTGTACTCATCCAAATCTCCACCTCTGTGTGCGATAGTGCGCGCTTTCAGCTTGGTACGTACCTCGCCGTTTATCCAGGGTTTTTGTTTCGGGAATGTTCGTACAGTAACCTTTGGTACCACGTCATCGATGAAACACATATGTGAGAATGCTGTTCATTGACTACAGTTCAGCTTTCAACACCATTATGCCCTACAAGCTTGTCATCAAGCTCAGGGACCTCGGGCTCAACAGCACCCTCTGTGACTGGATCCTGGGAAGAGTGCCGGATGTTGGAGTATATTTTCTTAGTGGCCAGACGGCGGTACTACAACTTCTGTGTCAGTCAGTGACGTCAGTGGGGCCCAAAAATAGCTCTTCCCATTGACTTACATTGGGAAAGAGACGTCTGTAAATAAGCAAATCATTTTTCTTTAGCAAAATCAACAGTCCCGTATGAACACTTTAATATCCCTTATTTGCAGCATTCGCAGCATTCGAATTCTGCCGGATGCTGGAATAACTCCACTGTGCATGCTCTACGCATACAGGTACTTTTGCTCTCGACAGCCAGCCATGATGGGTCATTGGTGACGTTTTGCTCTCGAGTCAGTGAGGCCATTTTCGCTTCATGCACCACTGAGCAGCTCAACATCATCAAGTTTGCTAAAGACATGACCTTTATCAGCCTGACAATACTCTGCAACTTCTACAGGTGTACCATGGTATCCTGACTGGCTGCATTAACCCCCCCCCCCCCATCACCCCAGCAACACACTGTTCTGTCTGCTGACGTATTGTAGCAGGACCAAGACAACCAGACTCAGGGACAGTTTTATCCATATATTTTGCAAGTGACAATTGCAAAGTCTTTGAATTTGATCTGAATCTTTAACTTTATTTAGAGGCACAGACATAGTAGTCTTGTGCTAGAATATTAGTTCCTGGCCAACAGGATGTATCAAACATACTCACAAATATCTATCATATTAGTACAAAATAAACTGATATAGTAAAACTAGTGTTCAAACAAAGCTTTACTAGACATCCCTGTCTTTTTCGACTTTTCTTCTTTGTTGAGGTTGGATTCCCTTCATATTTAGAAACACTATCCTCTGGTTTTGGCCAACAACATGACTTCCACAGGTACTTCAGTCTATAGAGTAACTGTGTATTGTCCGCAGCGCTGTTAAGGAGTACTTCACTGCTGTTGCCTGTTGTGTTTATACAAAAGGTTTGTGTGTTTATCTCAGAGCACATCTCCAGGTCAACAAGGTCCCTGTGACCTTCTACCTCACCCCCTGTCCTCCCCCCTCATCCCCTCACCCCACCAGCTAACAGAGACTTCACTGTCAACAGCAGGCTTTATTAACAGGGACATAACAGGTTTACATTTAGACATCAAATACCTGCTTTTATGTATCAATGCCAGATGTATTTGACCAATAGTCTGCTATTTTCTTTCCGATGAGCCTCTCATAGTGAAATCAGAGGGATTTGAAGAAAGTGAATATGTTGTGTGGGTCGTGTTGATTCATTGTAGGAGAGCAGTCAGTGTCAGTCCGAGGAGAGTATTGATTTTAATTAGTGTCTGCCCACAGGGAGCTGCCTGATGATTGGAGAAGAATAGGATGTCCTCAAAACTATGATAAAAATCACACACACACAGACACACGCACGCACGCGCACACACACACACACACACACACACACACACACACACACACACACACACACACACACACACACACACACACACACACACACACACACGCACAGCTAATTATTAGCTTTAATCAGCGCTGGAATGGCTGTAGGTCCTGTCCAAGGTGCTTAGAGGTGGAAGGAAGCACAGAGCGACAGACAGAGAGTGAGATAGAGAAAGAGAGACAGAGACAGAGCGAGCAGATACACTAATCGTCAGGTGAAAATGTCTTCAGTTCGCCAGAATGGTCTTTTATAATCACAACATACTGGGAATCATACAATGGCAGGGTTTCAATTCTGCATGACAAACAAATAAATGGAGGGCAATGAGGTCTCGTGTGTTATAACTGTGATATAACAGAGAATGCACCAATTGTTGATAAAGACAATAGCAACGTCCTTTTTCCTCTTGTCACTCTTGCTGAAATTCACACTGTGATGGAGTCAATGATATCCTAGTGCAGACACTTCTCACCTAACAAAATGCTACTCTCACAATGCACTCTCTAACTCCTCGCCAAGGCCGTTAGCGCGTCCATCTGGTTAGCCAGTGGCCTCCCACCCTCATCCCTGTTCCTCTTCTTCAGCTCTTTGGGGACTTCAGGTCTCTCTGTTGCGAACAAGCGTGTTGTTCTGTGGATGGAGACGCATTTTAACAAAATGTTTCCAATGATAAATAACACAGTGAAAATTCTCCACCTCGTTGTAGGGCTGTTTGAGTGAACTAACCACATGTGCACACAACTAAAGTCAGTTTAAAACAAATAATACATCAGAATTATAAATGAAATACTGTTTACACAGTGAATACTGTTCACACAGTAAACAAGTGACAGAATACAGCCTTTAAAACACACAATTTGACAGTATGATACGTCTCAACCAAGCGGCAAACTCTGGGGAAGAGCCGGGACGCCAATACGGAAGTGCCACAAACTGCAGTACATATATTGGCCGATAGGCGATGACTGCAGAAAGGAGCAATTTCCATAGACCCCCATGTTAAAATGCCCAATTTTACAGCAGAAAAAAACATGTTTCTACCCCTGGATGCAATAAATATTATTATGGATATAGTGAGATTCCACCTTCATGATTATGAATCTGTGAGTGAATTGTTTTCTAACGCGACCCTTTTATTTATATTAGGTCTTAAAGTTTTTGCATAAATTAGGGCGTGGTCACTTTGATGGACAGGTACGTGCCTCACTGTCAGCTAACAGCAACTTGTCCACTCTGCTAGGCTACAACGTTAGTTAGTTGTAGTTACTGTACTTGACCCTTTAGCCGTGTTCGTGGTGATTGTGCCTTTTAGGGAATATTGTTACAAATACCAGACAATTAAAATGTCGTGCTGTGCGCTTGAATGTACTAACAGAACTTCCAAGAAGTCTAAAATGATAATATTATACATGTTAACCCCGTTAGCAGGTGTTTGTGTGCTTGTTAGCTTAGCTTGTTATGCAGCTTATTAGCCAGCTAAGGACGTAACCCTTTATACATGTATATATATATATATATACAGTTTAGTTTATGATTCAGCCTTGGGTAAGACTTTTATAGTATATGGCTATGACGCCCATAATGCTAAACGGGAGCAAATGTTAAAAGGGGAACCAATTATCCCAGTGGTGGCCGCCGGAGCTAACGGAGCAGCAGGGGGCTAGCTCCAGCCGGCGTCCAGCTCCAGCCGGCGTCCCGGAGCCCCCTGCGGCTCCGTTGGCTCCGGGCGGTGGAGTCCGGTGTTATAACTGGAGATCAAGGAATGCAGCAAAACGCGGACTTGGTTCGCCTGCAGCCCGCTGTAGTATTAGCTAAATAAATTATGTTGAACAAGGCTTATTAAGCTGAACATCGCCACAATTGTTCTGCTATGTATCGGTACTTCTTTTATTTTATTAACGTGATGACAAGCATTAAGAATAACAAAAAATAGCTAATTCTCTTGGAGATTGTCTCGTTTGATTATGAATGTAACGTTTATATAGGGGAACTACACTGTTTTATCAAAACCAAAGTGCCACGCAGTAACTTGGTATGCATGTATTTCATGTTAGCTTAGCTTCTTAGCCTGAGCTAGCTCTGTTTACTTCCAGTTCGGAGGCAGCAGGTCCCGCCTCGGCTCCGCCTCTTTGCCCTTATTTGGAGCAGGCGGGAGTTAGACTCTGACGTCACTGTCGAGCCGTTAGTGGCCGACTCCGCCTACTAAGGGCTTCTCGGCAACTCTGCAGAATCCTATGGGTGACGTCACGGACACTACATCCATTTATATATACAGTCTATGGTCTCAACCAGACTTTTTTAATTTTTTGGTTTTCCAATAATTGTGGATTTTAACATGTCATTTTTTTTAGAACCACCTCATATGAGGTTCCAGGTGGAGTTAAAACTCTGCAGAACCTTAATACCATATGTCTCTGTGAACACAGCAGTTTAAAGTAGTGCTGCAACATCCAACAGCTGATCACCCCGCCTACTTTCTGCATATTGGAAAGGAAATGCAGTGAGACAAAGATAATTGAATGGAGTAGGTCATTGGATGGAAACGCGGCTAAAGATCACCTGTTTGTACAGCCAGACCAGGTTAGGGGAGACCATGCTAATAAGACGTTCTGCTAGAAAGGTCTTTTTTACAGATCCAGGCTAGTAATATGTATGCTATGCTAAGCTAACCACCAGCCAGCTCTGGCTTTTCATTTAGAGTCCAGAGTCCAGACATGATCATCTTCTCCTATAACTAACTGTATCTATATCTATAACAACTGGAGGAATATATGGAACGTGGAGGGTCATTGAAAGTACAGAACTGTGCATGGAAAATATCAAAAGGTACATCTTTTAGGAAAAGGAAGTGAGAGCAGCAAAGTGGTTAATATGACGTGTGAAAAAGGACTTTAGACAGAAGTAATCACAACAGCAACAGCAGAATTTAATTCACTCAGATCACAAAAAGTGAGAAATAATGTCTCCAACATATATTTTAAATCTACTTTTCCTGCCTCTTATCCTTCCCTTATCAGTTCTTGCTTCGTTCCAAACTGTTTTATAGTCTTTAGGAAATCCAACTCCATCCATCTCTTCCTCTCTCCATCCCTCCATCCCGGGTGAAACTGTGGGGATTTGTTTTGACGCTTTATTTGTCCTGTTAACCGGCAGGAAGTGTGACCGGTCATAGTGTGTGTGTCTGTGTAATATCCTCGTCCAATCAGAGCTGGGATGGACTGGATCGCTGTCGCTACACAATTACTGTCAAATGTCAATTTCATGGAGGCAATATTGTGCAGATTAACACTCACTCACACACAATTTGACACATACACAGCCACAGAAACACACAGACAGGAAAAATAACAGAAGACAAACACACACACACACACACACACACACACACACACACACACACACACACACACACATGCAGCAGAGATGGAGTGAATGTTAATGTATGGCCTGAGGAAGGGTGAAAGTGAAGGTGACTGAATGCTGTCCAGGCTAATGGAAAGCTAGCCAACCTTAACCCTATCACTAAGAATCACCTGCACACCACCAAATAGCCCCTAAACACACCTCATCATGCAGCCCTCCACTCACTGTAACTCACGTCCTGTATGACCTGCCCACACACAGCTGTCTGCGGCCTGCAGCATCTCCACATCAGCTTCCTGTTGGTTCCCCCCACTGACAGCCTAGCAGGCTGCAGCTCTCAGACCAGCTCACTGACCCGGGACACACTCTGAGGGGCAACATATTGACACAGATGTTAACTCGTAGGGTTTATAACCCCCTACCACCAGACAAGAAGATTGATACAATTCTAATAAAATGTTCAAGACCAACTAAATATTATTGCAAAAAAGATATGACTTAAACTCTTCCCCCACCCTGATCTGTGCATTTTTGTTTGATGTCACCATAGTCATGGTGTGAGTATGGTGGACGACATGCAGCCCAAAACACTTCCATTAGGTCCCGCAGCTTCAGGAATGATGCAAATATATAAACACAAATATGCCAAAACATATCAAGAAACATCTTCACCAACACGTCCGCCATTTAGAAAACATTCACTGACTTGAGGAAATAAGTGCAGGTTGTCAAGTGATGGTTACAATGAGTGAAGCTCACACACACACTTTGGGCAGCTCTGGGCTCCCGTAGGTGAGACGCATCATTCACTGGACCTAGCTGTGTACAACAGGAAGTTGGCTACAGCACTCCTGAGTCAGAAATCCTGCAGAGAACACACTTGATATTCAGAACCATCCCAGACTAATAAGTGAAAGGGTTCATTTCTAAATGATCTTCCTCAATATATTATAGTAGCCTTTACTTAAAGGTCCCATGTCATGCTTTTCCGGTTATTACCCGTCGCCTTGTGTGTTATGAAGCTTTTTCTGCATGTAAACGGTCTGCAGAGTCACAAACCCTCAAAGTACACCCTGTAGCGAGTAAAACTCTAACACAGAAAAGACCTGTCTATGCTGCCCCAGAACCCCTCGTTGGACATTTCTCTTTTTCTTCCTGGTACTAAGTGACGTAACGACGACCCAAATGGACCCATTGGTCCAAATGGACCAATCCGTGGAGCTCCTCACGCACACACTCTCTTTTAGCGGCGAAAATGTGACGCGCTGGGGGGGTGATAGTGGAGCCCCGCAGCGTGGCGAAACTGTGGCGCGCTTACACTGTAGGTGCGCCGCGTTTGGGGGTGCGGGGGGGGGGGGGATGCAGGTGCTATGTCTCGCTGTCTCGCAACAAGCAGGAAACCACACCAGTAAGCCAGCTCACACTGACAGCTCCTCGCAGCAGGCGAGCTGACCAATCAGAGCACACTGGGCTCACAGGGAGGGGGGGGGGGGGCAGGAGCTCCAACAAGGCGTATAGGACAGAGAGTGAAATTCAGTGAATACACATACTATACAGAGATGCTGTATGAGAAACCAATGTGAGTTTGGAACATTGCACAATGTAAATCTATTTTAGTAGACCTCAATGGAGTTATGATCAGTAGAAATGGCCATGACATGGGACCTTTAATCAATTGATATACAGTATATACATTTTATATTATTTTTGGGAGTTAATATTATTGCCAGAGACTATGCACAGTTGACCAATGTCAGAGGAACAGGTATTATTCATTGTTATACTGTATGTCAAAGTAGGAAACGCACATGTGTAAATAACACGTGCTTTTCTTCCTAATCGTTATAGAAATACGATCAATGTTTTTCGTCAATTAATTATATTGTTCTAAAAATGTATGTATTTAGTAGTGAGAATGACCACACAGGAAACACATTGGTTGTGTGTATTAGAGAATACGTTTTAGTTACACTTTCCGATAAGAGACCTCGTGCAATTAATGCTATATAATAGTGAGGCTTACATTGAGGCTTCACGTAGAAAATACAGGAAGAATGAAAGGTTTATATCCACTCAATAATCCCAACAAAGCAACCCCAGTGTCAACTCAGTAGCTACTTGGTTCAGAGTACGGTCAGCACACACACACACACACACACACACACACACACACACACACACACACACACACACACACACACACACACACACACACACACACACACACACACACACACACACACACACACACACACACACACACACACACACACACACACACACACACACACTGTCAGGCAGTCAGTGGCCAGTCAATCACTCAGAACAAAGCTTTGAAGCCCAGAGTCAAGCCTGGTAGACCATGTGAAAGAGTGATTGTGTGTAAGTGTGTGTGTGTGTGTGTGTGTGTGTGTGTGTGTGTGTGTGTGTGTGTGTGTGTGTGTGTGTGTGTGTGTGTGTGTGTGTGTGTGTGTGAGGTGTCAGTCCACCTGACAAACACACATTTAGAGTACCTGACTGATCCCACAATCCATTATGGAGCTTTCCTCCTGAATAAAGTGGTCCGAACACTGACTGTGGTGTTAAATAGGTGTCAGACAGCTGCTCACACACTCTGTCTGCACACACACACACACACACACACACACACACACACACACACACACACACACACACACACACACACACACACACACACACACACTGCATAATACTGTAAGTTTAATGCTTTAAAAACAAGAAAAATACATTGTTATATATTAATGTATCATATATTATGATAGGTCCTCATCTAGAATAGAATAGAATTGGGAGGGATGAAACCCTCTTTAACCCTCACTCACAGAGCACACAGCACACAGTGAAATGTGTTCTCTGCTTTTAACCCATCCTAGTACCAGGAGTCTAGTACTAGGAGCAGTCTCGAGGTAACCTTTCATAAAAGTGTAAAACCAGACATTGTGATGCAGGTTTGAAATATTGAACTTCATGATATCATTAAAATTATGAAATTAGTATTTATTTCGTGCTATTCTGTGCACTCTAAACACTTTTCGTACCATCAAACAGTAAAAATTGACTCAATCACATCAGTTACACAGCAATTACTGTACTAAGCTTTCAGAAATAAGCTACTATTAGCCACTGGTCATACCATGTGAGGCTGTATCAGCATACCCCATGTATTAGACTGAGTAACTGTGTGTTATTACTCAGTTTTAGGGTTGGGGTTAGAGCGTTGGGGTTAGTAAAGGTGTATCTCAACATGAGTATTAGGGTTGGTAAGGGTATGTACTTACTCAGCAGTTCATTTAGGAAAGAAGATGTCATATACCTATTTTTAAATCTAAATAGTGGTAGTCTCACTTTAAGTCTTCATACCTTTATATTTACAGTCTATGATAATGTGTATACCTGTGGGAAAGTTAATCTTCACATGAATGCACGACTTTCACCTAACGTGTAACCTATAGTATATTTACATATGACAATGTACGTACTACATATATATACATATACACATGTTAAATCTATTAATGTGTGTAAATACCAAATTAACTTACAACATAATTTATACATTTTTAACAAAAACATTTATTTATTTGAAAACAAACTCATTTAAAATGATTTTCTTAAAGCATTTCACACCCTTAAGGTCTGCTTTCTGTCTGTATTTCGATGCATATATATTCAGCTTTCACTAATGAACCAGTGCATGATATAGAGATGTGATCCTCTTCAGGCTGTGTTCCGGCCAGCTGCAGAGAATCTGCTCCACATCTTGTCGACTGGCCGCAGTCTTACATCTACAACATTCTGTTGAGCACAGCTCTGCTAACCTCAGACAGCCACCTCTGTGGCACCGCTATCACTCACTGTGTGTGTGTGTGTGTGTGTGTGTGTGTGTGTGTGTGTGTGTGTGTGTGTGTGTGTGTGTGTGTGTGTGACCAGACCATGCTGCAGATAACCTGATGTTATTGATGCTCGAGACCATAGAGCCACTGCTATCTACATGTGCTGCATAACACACACACACACACACACACACACACACACACACACACACACACACACAGACACGCACACACACACGCACACACATCACACACACACACCACACACACACACACACACTCACACACACACACACAGACACACACACACACGCACACACACGCATACACACACACACACGCACACACACACACACACACACACACACACACACACACACACACACACACACACACACTTTCTCCTTCCTTCCTTCCTTCTTTTTCTCTGCTTTTCAGTCCCTTTTCTCCTCCTCACTTCTCCCCTCATTCCTTTTTTCCTCCTCCTTCTATCTGCCCTCCGCTTATCTCCCCACTTCTCTTCCTCCATCCTTTCATTCTCTCCTCCCTTATTTCTCCTCCTCAATCCCTTCTTTCTTCCATTTGTTCCTCACTTCTCTACCTCCATCCTTTCATTTCTTAACTCTCCTCATAATCTACCTTTCCTCACCACCTCTCCTCTCCTTACCTCCAGCTCTCCTCCTCCTCTCCTCCGTCTCTCCTGCCCATTTATCTAAATCTGTGCTCTCCTTAACCACTTCTTATCAGAAGTGGCGGTCGCTCTCCATCCTAAACGCACCGCTCCAGATTTTAATTTTCTTCAGATTAATGTCCTCCTCTCCTCCCTTAATGCCTTCAGCCTTCAGCTATCTGGCTTCCTGATGTCTATCAGCGTGCACACACACACACACACACACACACACACACACACACACACACACACACACACACACACACACACACACACACACACACACACACACACACCACACACACACACACACACACACACACACACACACACACACACACACACACACACACACACACACACACACACACACACACACAGCAGGGAAAATGGAATGGAACAATTTTCTCAAATTTCCTGTAAATTAGAAAGTGCTGGAATGCTCTGCAAAAGCGGGACGAAAAATGACCAAACTAAATCTTTTCATTCCCAGAGAGCAGGCTGAACACACAGCGGAGCAGGTTGTAATGTTAGGCAAACATTGTGTGTGTGAAGGCAGGTTCATGACGGCCATCAACAAGCTCAGATGTTTTTTATATGGCATCTATACCCAAAAATGGCAGGAAGATTTTTATTGTAGTGTATTTTTGTAAGGAAATCAGAATCAGAATACCTTTATTCGTCCAACAAAGAGGAAATGTACATTTGTTACGGAAAGCAAAGAGCCAAAGATAGCTTAGTGTCAATCAAGAAGCATGCATACAATATTTTGTAAATTGTGGTAGCCTTTGATGTCATAGTTTGAGGAGATAACATCTAAAATAATAATAAAAAAGAATCAGGAATAGCTTTTAAACCAGATGCATTGTTCCGGTGTCATTTGAAAGGAATCCACTGTAAGGAAACCTATTTCTATTACCATACCAGAGTAATTGGAGATGCATTCAAATACAAATAAAACACTATTTACTAAATCTGTGAGTGTAAATCAAATATACTGAAATACAACATTTATGATACAGTTTATAGAGATATACTCACGCAGTCTCCTCACTCTGCTCATCTTTCCTGTTTGTATTGAGTTATACCTCAAAACAATTTTTATTTCAGCAGCAGATGTTGGGTGTGAAGCTCAGATAAGCCTTTATACTACCTGCAGCAAACAGCACTCAGGAGACGGTGGAGACCAAACACAGAGGAGAAACAGTCACTCTGTGGTTATTCGATGTGGAAATGTGCACTTTTAGCTAACACACTGACACAAAGAAATGAAAATGTGGTAACACTTTATATTAAAGGGGACCTATCATGCAAAATACACTTTTGTACGTCTTTTATACATGAATATGTGTCCCCGGTGTTCCAGGGAACTCACCAAGTGTCAGAAAACACAACCCTCTCTATTTCCCTCCATACCCAAATCTCTAAAAAAGGGGCTGCAACGGATCTGATAAAAACTGATCCAGATTTGAACACTGTCCTGACGTCAGGAAAGTGGCGCTACGGCTATTGGGTCAACTCCACCAATCAGGAGGAGACAGCCACGGCCATTGCCGTTCGAAAGCGCTGGAGACGCTGTAGTACATATGCCAGGCCTGTAAGTGGCGCTGTAATCTGCCACAAAAGCAGCAAAGAAGACTTGGTTACCATGGTTACCCTTCTGTTTATTCTCCGCTGTGGCTTTCTTTCTCCCTCCCCGAGGCAAGCGTTTGCTCCCGCTGCTTTAATTCAATGCAATCCCTCCCCGTCGAGGCAAGCACTGTAATTCTCTCCGGTTAGTCCACCAGCAGATGACAAACACCCACCTCTCCGCCTCTTCCAAGGAACGAGGGGACCGTGCGGCAGAGTTTCAGTTTCTTTCGCCGGTCAAGATGTCCGTTAAAGTTTAAATCTTCTGGACAAAATTAGAAAAGTGCCGGTCAAAGGTCTTCTTTGTTATTTATTGAGCTTTAAAACAAATGAATAACAACTCTATAGGCCTATAATAACATGGAGGACGGAGATCTCTTTTTCTCCCCCTCTTCTGACAGCCCAGCAGCTGATCAGAGCACGGCTCACCTCTCCTGCAGGGGGGCGTAGACAGCAAACAACACATAGAGCGAAATGACGCATGGCTAAAATGCATGATCTGTTTGGTATTTCGAAAACAGAAACGTATAAATATACCTTATATGTATGGTCCTACAATATATCATTTAAATATAGCATGATAGGTTTCCTTTAAGGTACTCAAATTAACCATCAACTAGTGGTTAATTAACATGCATATTAGCAGTATATTGGCTCTTTATTAGTCATTATAAAACACTTATTAATGCCTTATTCTACATGACCATATTCTATAAGTAATAGGCCATTAGTTGAGAGTTTTTCCTCAATAACCCTCTAATTAGTGATTATTGATTGCAAGTAAGGAAGTTGTTGTACATGAGTTTTGGTCTTAATATGCTCAATATGGGCCTAATAAGGCAGTAGTACCACAAGAATAGTAATTCTCCCATAATAACACTTAACAAATATGATCTATTCTTATGTAACAAGACATTCAACTATAAGTGTTAATTGTGTCTAAATAACTCAAAATTAGGTATCGAAGAACATGTTCCCTATTTTAAAGTGAAGTCTTGTTCATAACCAATAAGCTAGTAGTTTGACTCTAATTAGGTATTAATTAGGGCTGTCAGTCGATTAAAATATTTAATCGCGATTAATCGCATGATTGTCCATAGTTAATCGCGATTAATCGCAAATTAATCGCACATTTTTTATCTGTTCTAAATGTACCTTAGAGGGATATTTTTCAAGTTTTTAATACTCTTATCAACATATGAGTGGACAACTATGCTTTATATGTTTGTTTATTATCATTTGAACAATGACAAATATTCTCATGAATATTAAACACAACAACCTCTGAACATTACAAATATTCGCCTCAATTCAACCTAGAACCTCTCTCATACAATACTGTGTGTGTGTGTGTGTGTGTGTGTGTGTGTGTGTGTGTGTGTGTGTGTGTGTGTGTGTGTGTGTGTGTGTGTGTGTGTGTGTGTGTGTGTGTGTGTGTGTGTGAATGTGGAGGATCGTTGGAGCTATGTGCAGCTCAAGGCATATATGCCTGTGTGTATGAGCTGTGTTGCGGCACTATCCGTGCTGAGTGTGCTGTCTGGCTACCTGCATAAAGTCAAGTGCTCGGCGCAGTTGTCGGCGAAATGTCGCTCCTCTGTTTTCATTGAAACAGCTCCTTATATCCGTTAGCTCAGCTAGCTAGCACCAGATGCTAACAACAACACGTAAGGTGTGCTTCGCTCGCGCCACACATACACACACCCTCCCGGTCCTCCCGATGGCCAGTCCGGGCCTGCCGGTGAGCGTGGAAGTGTGGTCTGCCACAAGCGGGCAGCAGGAGCGGGGCTGTCAGCATCAGCTTGTAGATGGTATTTTAAACTCGATGCGCTCTGAAACTACGGCGGCCGAGGACAAAAAATACACATGCGTTAATCGCGTTAAAATAATTTGTGGCGTTAATTTTTTTTTGCGTTAACGCGTTATTAACGCGTTAACTTGACAGCCCTAGTATTAATATCTAAGAACATGTTCCCTATTTTAAAGTGAAGTCTTGTTCATAACCAATAAGCTAGTAGTTTGACTCTAATTAGGTATTTATATCTAAGAACATGTTCCCTATTTTAAAGTGAAGTCTTGTTCATAACCAATAAGCTAGGTCTAATTGACCTGATTCCTACTTAAAGGACAGAACAAACTTTGTCTCAATAGGCGATTACAAATCAACCATGACAAATATGTCATGCGGGGTTCCTCAAGGCTCCATCTTAGGACCTTTGCTTTTTAATATCTATATGCTACCACTGGCTCAAATTATTAAAAACAGCGATCTAAGCTATCACATCTATGCAGACGACACCCAGATTTATTTTTAAATTACATCGGGAGACTACTCTCCGATTAGAACACTGAGCAAGTGCATTGAGCACATCAATGACTGGATGACTGAGAACTTTCTCCAATTGAACAAACAAAAGACTGAGATCATTGTTTTTGGAGCAAAGAAGGACCGATTAAAAGTAATCGCAGAGCTTCAGTCGGCAGACTACAAAGTAACTCATGAAACTAGAAATCTAGGTGTAGTGATGGACTCAGACCTGAATTTGAACAGCCACATTACAACAGTCATTAGGTCTGCATACTATCACCTGAAGAACATATCTAGGATTAAAAAACTAATGTCGCAACAGGATTTAGAAAAACTTGTCTATGCTTTTATCTTCAGTAGACTGGACTACTGTAATAGTGTATTCACAGGGCTGACAAAAAAATCCATCAGAAAGCTGTAGCTGATTCAGAACGCTGCTGCTCGAGTCCTCACTAACACTAAAAGAGTGGATCACATCAGTCCGGTTCTGAAGTCTTTACACTGGCTTCCAGTCGACCAAAGAATTGATTTAAAAATACTATTGCTAGTTTTTAAATCACTAAATGGCTTAGGACCGAGGTATATAAACGATCTCCTGCATAACTATGAACCATCCAGGAGTCTCAGGTCCTCTGGGTCTGGTCTGCTCTCTGTTCCAAGAATAAGAACTAAACATGGAAAAGCAGCGTTTAGCTATTATGCCCCGACACTCTGGAACAAACTGCCCGAATCGTGCACGTCCGCTGAAACACTTCCTATTTTCAAATCCAGACTAAAAACATATCTATTTGCCGCTGCTTTTAATTGAGCTGTTCATACTCACACTACAGTATGCCTTTTAGTCATGTATTCTGTACCTGCTATGTTTATTTATTTAATTCATTATCTTTGCTTTTTTATGCCTGTTTTTAAATGCCATTTAATAATGTGTTTATTATAGTGATCACTGATTCATACACTGGGGTTACATAATCCAATCATGGAACTACAGGTTGGGGGTACTGTTTCCACACGGACGCATATGTTGTTGGTACTTACTGCGTGCCCTCCCTTTCGCTTTCTCTTCTTCCCGGGCTGCGACCCGACAACATGTCCGTCTCTGCTGCTCATTAAAGCACCACTTTTCACCTTCGATGCACCGCCTCCGACTCCTATCTCTCGGCACTACATTGGTGACCCTGACATAAGTCTCGCGAAGGATCCGAGACTGAACCGAACACGGCAAAAAACAGACACTGTTTTTCTCGAAATGCCGGGGATTTTTGGGGACGTCCGTGGCTGCATCGGACTGAGGCTCGGTGCGCCCTCCGGAATGGCCGCGGACGATGCTCGCCATTTCCACAGCGTTTCGGCACTGGGGGGACAGCAAGCCTTCCATGGAGACGATGCACGACCATGCCTGGTTTCTTCGGGACATGCGGCTGCATGTCCAGGCTGCGCTCGCGAACGCGGCTAACGGACAGCTAACGGCTAACGGACAGCTAACGACTAGCAGCTACCGGCCAGCAGCTGCCGGCTGACTGCTTCCATGTCGACATCCAACTGTTAGCCCTTTTTTTTTTTTTTTTTGTGGTGCCGGAGAGGAGGTTCGATCAAGTCTGGTCAGCCTCGTGTGGATCCTCTCACAACTTCGCCCACCTGTTTTTAATCGTGGACAGGACGACCCTTTCGAGTTTTTTTCTGGTGCCTGAGAGGAGGTTCGACCATGTCTGATCGGCCTCGTGTGGACCCTCTCGCTTTTTCACCACCTCGACGGCGGCTTCGGACGTCGCCCATGCCTTCTTCGGCCCGTGGGTGGCGCGTTTCTGGACCCCGTCTCGCCTCGACTCTACGGTTTCGAACGTCGCCCATGCCTTCATCGGCCCGTGGGTGGCGCGCTTCGGGACCCTCTCTGGCCTCTTCCTTCGCCTCGGCAGCAGCTTCGGGTGTCGCCCACGCCTTCATCGGCCCGTGGGTGGCGCACTCCCGGACCCTGCCTGGCCTCTCCTCTAACCGCGGCTCACGGTTCGGCTCACGGTTCGCCTCGACGGCGGCTTCGGACGTCGCCCCGTCTGACCCCGTCTGGCCTCTCCCCTGTCCACGGTTCCTTCCTCCCGGGGATGCTGCTCCTGCCCCCCGGGGATGCCGCTCCTTCTTTCCGGGGACTTCGTGCCTGCCGCCGCTGTGCCTTTGCCTGCGGCCGGGCAGCGCTCCTCCCTGATGGGGACCACGGGGATATTCACGCCCGCCCCCGGGTCGCAACACAGCGACCCTGCTTTCTGCGGCCCCCTGACGACGGCCCGTTCCATGGCCCGGCCCTCGCCTGCGGCCTCGCCCTCCTCGGCCCCTGTGGTGCTTCCTCCCGGACGCGAGGATTGTGCCATGTTTGAATTCTGGGGGGGCTTGTGTAGTGATCACTGATTCATACACTGGGGTTACATAATCCAATCATGGAACTACAGGTTGGGGGTACTGTTTCCACACGGACGCATATGTTGTTGGTACTTACTGCGTGCCCTCCCTTTCGCTTTCTCTTCTTCCCGGGCTGCGACCCGACAACATGTCCGTCTCTGCTGCTCATTAAAGCACCACTTTTCACCTTCGATGCACCGCCTCCGACTCCTATCTCTCGGCACTACATTATGCTGTATTTATTCTTAAATGTCTTTTGTTTTTATTTTGAAAAGCACTTTGAATTGTCTCGTGCTGACAGGTGCTATATAAATAAAATTGCCTTGCCTTGCCTTGCCTTGCCTTGCCTTGCCTTGCCTTGCCTTGCCTTGAACAGGTTCCCTATTCTAAAGTTGCCTCCTCTTCACACTTTGTAAATACATTATAGCACACAACTACTGAAATTAACCTCAACAGTACATGAACAAAGTAGGCACACGTTGAAATATCTGTTTTATGAATGAACCACTAAAGAGAGGTTCAGACACATGTACTAAAACATGTCAAGTTTCTCCAAGGCTGAGAACACATACAGCCTGTACTTTTTAATAAAGACTGATTTTTAACAAAGTTTATGTATTTGTGATCATACTGTGTGACCTGCTTGTATGTAGGCCTACTTACACACTAGGTGTACTGTTCTCTCTATGTCGCAGGTCTCCCTTGAAAAAGAGATCGTTGATCTCAATGGGATTTTTCACCTGGTTAAATAAAGGCTACACATATGTGTTGTACTGTCTCAGTGTGAACATAGATTAAACAGCCAGCCTAACTCTTTTGAGAGCCAGGGAATGAGCAGCCATGCTCCTTTATTGACTTATTTGCAGTTCACTGAAATTCAAACGTGAAACTATAGAAAAATAAGTTACAAGGCACTTAATGATCTCATACATGCAAGTGTAACATACACAGATTAACACTTAGGACCGTTAAGTGTAAACAAGGTAAATATAGCTAATTCTAGCGTGTATGCTAACGCTAGCGCGAATGCTAACGCATTTTCTCATTGTGTTTAAACATCTCCAAATGTCATCACATAAACACAATACATGTTACTAATCCTTACAGTGTAAGTGTAAGGCTTACACTTACACTTACAGTCATTGCTTTCTGACGGACTTGACCCTTTTACTCTTCAGGTTGCATAGGGAAAATGTGTAGTAGTCTACTACCATGCTATTCAGTTCACTTTCTCCTACTTCCTGTACCTGGTTTCCTGTCTAACCTTCAGTACAAATTTTACAAAAATATAAATGTGCAAATATGAAACATACAGGTCAATATCACCTTGCTATTGGTAGCTGAACTGTTAATACCCCAACACATATTCTTAGATATAAATACCTAATTTTGAGTTATTTAGACACAATGAACACTTATAGGCCGTGTCTCAATTCAGGGGCTGCACCCTTCGGAGGACCCAGCCCACATAGGCTGGACCGAGCGGCCTACGAAATGAGACGGTCTAGCCTACGGAGCGCTTCGTGTTTACGTCACGTGATACGCGCTATTCGGTTGCGCTGCTCCAGCAGCCTGCTAGCAAATTAGCTTACAAGCTAACTCAGCTGAAAAGGATCCAGAAACTTTACTTTTACTTTTTTACTTTAACCATTTTTTGGAGATCACCGACGGTGATGAAATAAAGAGGACCATGGCCAGGTAAATAAGATGAAGCTGTTCCTTTAGCCCTCAGTAATGTTACATTAGTAAGTTAACAAGTTAATTATATCTGATGTAATTTAATCATATTATTTCATATTTAAAATAAGTCTTAATTTTTCTGTTCTAATAAAACAATATGTTTTCTTAAATGAACAAAAGCATGTTGTATAGATTGATTCTTAACAATATTAGTGTTCTAATCTTAATAGCTGTGATTATAACAGTTTATATTCTCCTTCTTCCCCTAAACCAGCCCAGATGATGTCCTACTCACAAACACACAGACACACACTCTCTCTCTCTCTCTCTCTCTCTCTCTCTCTCTCTCTCTCTCTCTCTCTCTCTCTCTCTCTCTCTCTCTCTCTCTCTGACACACACAGATACCCCTTTCACACCAACGGTGTTTCAGGGCCGGTTCGGTGCTGGTGCTTGAAAAGCACCGGGTTTTCCTGTTCACACCGCAGCGGAGCAGCGTCATAGCTCCGGAATCCGGTTCGTTTCGAGCACCAAAAAGTTGTCCGTCTAGAAGCAAGAACCGCATACGTCACGCTTACGTCGGAGGGGGGCGAGATTAACCTGAGCTAACACTTAAGGCGAGTACGGCAAATAAAAGTTGTAACAAGCAGTAGTGCTGAGCAAAGTGACTAGAACGCAACCACACACTTGTTAAAAAAAACACACTTTATAAAGTCAGGCAACACTAACCAGGCTTCGTGTGATTCTGTTTATTTGTACCTTACTTTGACCATCCGTTCTCTGTTATTGATCATTGTGGAGAGCAGGCAGACGGTTTGTGTGTTATTATAGCAGCTATCGGATGGAATCAATACATGGGCTGCACAGGTTGTCATGTCCGACTATCACAAGTAGAATCATAATGAAAAATACGTCGGTAAAAAGTGCCTGTAGAATACTGCTTAGCAAGTAGTCAGTTTAGCTTCGGTTGCTATGCTAACATCACCCATGTTATACCAGAGAAACTTTCATAACAGCGTTGTGATGCCAAACAGCGTCAATTCAGACTGACACACATTCACTTAAGGGGAACTGGGGATATGTATCACCTGCTTGTGTGACAGTCAGACAGTGAATACTTTAGAGCCGTGTGAGCTAACCCGGAGCTAACGGGAGAATACACTCCCGTTGAAGAGCAGCCGGCCAGCACTGCAGCGGTCGGTAAATGCCGCTGAAACACATTAATAAACAATGAACCACGGCACTCTGGAGAAAAGTATAAGGTTGGAGAAGTCGTTATTTAATTTAATCTGGCTTCGTATGATTAAAAGCAACGCAGTCCCCGGCCCGTTGTTGTGAGGTGAGCTCCGGCGTTGGGGAGAAACTCAGCGACGTAAACTGTGACGTCATGACGCAGCAGCGGCAGCACCAGTCGGGCGGTGTGAAAAGAGCCGGCGCTAAACCGAAGAACCGGTTCTGAACCAGAAAAGCTCTAGCACGGAGCTTGAACCGGAGTTGCGTTGGTGTGAAAGGGGCAAGACACACACACTCTCTCTCTCTCTCTCTCACACACAATGTTCCAAATGGCCCAAAACTTCACAGGTTTGGTAACGATGCAGCCATCAACGCATCTAAGCGTATTATGGGGTGTCATCAAATGTCGTTGCCATGGCGACAGACCACTCGCCATGAAACACGCTGTCGCTGTAAGTCCAATGGACACGGTCCAATCGTCCCCCAATCTTCACTTGTATATCACCGGTCCATGCCTCAACAGCTCTACGCCAAATCTGAAATCTCACCATATGCCGTTTCCATGGAAACGCATCCCTCGCCATAAAACACGATGTCCCTTTAACTCCTATGAAAATGTTCAAAAAGTGCTCAAAATTCACATGTGTACTAACAGTCCAGCCATGAAGACATCTACGAGACAGTTTTGAGATTTCTTCAAATGCCGTTGCCATGGCAACACAATGCTCGCCATGATCTAAATTCTTCACTTTCTTCTTACACATTACATTTCAGCATAGCAATTCAGCGTCAGCTTTTCAGCATAAAGCATTCCCACTAGCAATTTCTTCAGGAATTGCATTCTCTAGTTTAAAATGATGTACTGTTTTTGATGAAATCACAGTCACTCTTGCATCCCTTTGACAGCACTGCACTGCACAAACATCAAGCAAAAGGCTGCTGTCTATTTTTGATTGTGTTATTATTATGGGATTAGGATAAATTGAATAAACTTTAACCTAAATAAAAGATGATCAAATCTGGTGGAAATATTTAAAATAGGCTTTTTTTAAATTAAAAATAAGTGTAAACAACAGTGCAGTACGTCCAGCTAGCTAGTTAGCGTCACTAACGTCACGTATTTATCCGTATTATTTAACGAAAATGTACGTTTTAATACCACTTGGGTTTGACGTGTGTGACGTTAGTTAATTTAAAGTAAGTTAAAACCCTATACTCACATTTATTAGTGATTCCTCCGCTTGCTGCTGCTTTTAAATCCACTCTGCTGGGGAGACCGGACCGCCATTTAATTTGAAAAAAACTCACTCTTCCCTGCGCGCATTGCACCCTGGGATATGGTAGACCGCGAAGGATACATCAGATGTATGCGCCAAATCCGGGAAAATAAGGCCGCATTCGTGGGCCACATTCGGAGGAGTCTCTGCCTCCTCCTCCTGCCTCCTGCCTCCTCCTGCCTCCTCCTCCTGCCTCCTCCTGCCTCCTCCTGCCTCCTCCTTCTGCCTCCTCCTCCTGCCTCCTGCCTCCTCCTGCCTCCTGCCTCCTCCTCCTGCCTCCTCCTGCTCCTCCTGCCTCCTCCTGCCTCCTGCCTCCTCCTGCCTCCTCCTGCCTCCTGCCTCCTGCCTCCTCCTGCCTCCTCCCTCCTCCTGCCTCCTGCCTCCTGCCTCCTCCTGCCTCCTGCCTCCTCCTGCCTCCTGCCTCCCTCCTGCCTCCTCTTGCCTCCTCCTGCCTCCTGCCTCCTCCTGCCTCCTGCCTCCTGCCTCCTCCTCCTCCTGCCTCCTCCTGCCTCCTCCTGCCTCCTGCCCTCCTCCTGCCTCCTGCTGCTCCTCCTGCTGCTCCTCCTGCTCTCACTCACTCTTCCCTGCGCGCATTGCACCCTGGGATATGGTAGACCGCGAAGGATACATCAGATGTATGCGCCAAATCCGGGAAAATAAGGCCGCATTCGTGGGCCACATTCGGAGGAGTCTCTGCCTCCTCCTCCTGCCTCCTGCCTCCTCCTCCTGCCTCCTCCTGCCTCCTCCTTCTGCCTCCTCCTGCCTCCTGCCTCCTCCTGCCTCCTGCCTCCTCCTCCTGCCTCCTCCTGCTCCTCCTGCCTCCTCCTGCCTCCTGCCTCCTCCTGCCTCCTCCTGCCTCCTGCCTCCTGCCTCCTGCCTCCTGCCTCCTCCTGCCTCCTCCCTCCCTCCTGCCTCCTGCCTCCTGCCTCCTCCTGCCTCCTGCCTCCTCCTGCCTCCTGCCTCCTCCTGCCTCCTCTTGCCTCCTCCTGCCTCCTGCCTCCTCCTGCCTCCTGCCTCCTGCCTCCTCCTGCCTCCTCCTGCCTCCTCCTGCCTCCTGCCTCCTCCTGCCTCCTCCTGCCTCCTGCTGCTCCTCCTGCTGCTCCTCCTGCCTCGAAAAGGGTATTGTTGCAGATCAGTGATGCATGTGTAATCCCTCTGCACACTGCAGTCTTCTGGCCATATTCTATCCTTTTCTTAATGGCATATTGTAATAGATCACATGACAAAAACACAACATGAACAGAAGTATTGTGTGTGTCTCACAGCTTGGTTCAAACTCTTCAATGAACCTCTCTTTTGCACTAGGTGACATGTTCCTTGATGACCATCTACACTACAGTATACACACGTTCTTATTGTCATACAGTCCCACACTCTGTGCTGATGACACATTATTGAAATAGCCCTCAACAAAGGCACTACTGCCTTCAAACATGAGTCGGATCTAATGGCTTTGAGATGAGAGCCACGGAAAGGGAAGTGGAGACTTAAAGAATATCTGATGATAAAGTGGATATTAAAGTGGTTTCTTTTCCCCCCAAATATCCTGCCTTCGCTGCATACTTTAAGAAAGATACTGCATAATTCCACCCTGGAAATAATCTACTAACCGTTAATGTATTTCCTTAATACACATCATCTCATTTGAAAGAAATAGCTACAGCCACTTAAAAAAAGTGTTAAATAAATATACCTTTACTTAAAAGAAATCTATTAAATCAGATTGAACCAAATCCAATTGAAGCGCTCTCCAATAGAACTATCATTTCTGTAACGATGTAACGCCATAATTACATGTAAGGATAATTATTTCTTAAGAGGTCTGGTAGCAGCAATACATTCTAATTAAGTGAGAGGCTGACGAAAAGCAGCAATAAAATTAGCTGGCAATCACTATTAGCAGAGTCAATTACTACACATTAGTAAGCCAAGGACACACACACACACACACACACACACACACCACACACACACACACACACACACACACACACACACACACACACACACACACACACACACACACACACACACACACACACACACACACACACACACACACACACACACCCGGGCCTGTATAATTATTTTAATAGGATTTTCTCTCTATTCAGCCTGAGCTTGTTGCTTTAATAACACCATTACAACCTGAATATAACCTCAATATATTACTGCCTGATATCCTCTGCAGCCCGCCGCCGCGCTCTGTGTGTGTGCGTGTGTGTGCATGTTGGGGTTAATAAGCTGCTGTGTGTTTTAGAAGAGGCACTTGGCCCCACTGCTCTCTCTCTTTGTCTCTGAGCATTGTGGGCCGGGAGAGAGCGCTGACAGCGGCAGAATGGCCTCTGGAGAATAAAGCAGCGCTCATTGTTTTCTATTAGCTAACTCTCCTCTGTGCGCTCCCTAACCTCGCCTCTTCATTTTACATTGAAAATGAAATTGGCTGGGGAAATGTGAATAAATGTATGTCCGTCACAGAGAAATACACTCCTTTTATCTGGCCTACATATTAAAGCGGCTCCCTCCAGCACGCTCTTTTCTCCAGAATAATGTTTAATTCCCTGAAACATGAGAATTAATTAGCGCAGATCTGCATCTGAATGGAGGAGGCCTCTGTGTCTGCATCACACACTGTAAGTGTGGACCTGCAGCACGCTGTAATACTGTGTACCTGTTCCTCTCTGTGTGAACAATATACAGGCCTCCGCAGCTGACTCAGCAGTTCATCAGGAGGAAACAGACCTCAATCATTCAACTATTATTCACTACCTAACTATGTCAATTTCATTGTTTAAGTCATTTTTCTCTGTTAATATGTCAGAGCTTTACACTGTTGGTTGAATGAAAGCTATTTGAATATATTACCTGGCTGTGGGAAATTAGATTTTTCACTTTTTGACATTTTTTAAAGATTGTTTTTGTATAGTTTAGCCTTTGTTAGAAAGGTATATTCCAAAGGGGGAGTTGGTATGACCCACACAAAGGGTCCGCATGATTCGAACCTGCGTTCTGCCTTGTCTGGGAGCCAGTGCACCATTACAGCACTGCACCACTATGTTTTGTGCATGTAAATGGTTTGCAAGGTTAAAATCCCTGTGTTCCCTCCAGAGGGAGTTTCTCACACCCTACCCCCCACCCCCCCCCCCCCCCCCCCAACTTCGCAGTAACCAGGAGGTGAACAGGGACCTCTCCAAGTACCAGTCCACACTACTTACTTTGGTCTTTCCCAGTTCACCTACAGACTGAGCTACTGCCCCCCCCCCCCCCCCCCCAGAACAGCAAGGTATAAAGGGAGAACAATATTCCCAAACCGATGGTGAATGTGTGATCCTGTTTGACACAGTGAACATGTTATTGAAACAGGCATTGATCTGTATTTGACGTGCTGATGAAAAGTCATATCGCTGCTGTCACTGTTTTATTTATTTATAAAATAATATAATATTTCTTCTGTGAGCTGCATGTCCAACAGCAGCAGCATTTAACTGATGGAAGCTTTTGTAGCTAAACATTATTGCAACTCCTTCGGTCAATCCTTTAAGCCTTGAAAAGAAAAAGATAAAGTTGTTCCTAAACCAAAGAGGTTGTTTTCCTGGAGACTCCAGCTCACAGAGATGAACACCTCCAGCTCACAGAGATGGACACCTCCAGCTCACAGAGATGAACACCTCCAGCTCACAGAGATGGACACCTCCAGCTCACAGAGATGAACACCTCCAGCTCACAGAGATGAACACCTCCAGCTCACAGAGATGAACACCTCCAGCTCACAGAGATGAACACCTCCAGCTCACAGAGATGAACACCTCCAGCTCACAGAGATGGACACCTCCAGCTCACAGAGATGAACACCTCCAGCTCACAGAGATGAACACCTCCAGCTCACAGAGATGGACACCTCCAGCTCACAGAGATGGACACCTCCAGCTCACAGAGATGGACACCTCCAGCTCACAGAGATGAACACCTCCCCACATGTCCACCCAGATCTCCTTCACATAGCATTAGGATATCATTCCAGCTGCCAGGTCTGCAGCTGGAGTTTCACCGCCGGCTGTCACACTGAATCTGGGTTCATTCTTAAACGCCTGCCTGCTTAAACAAAGGTTAGATTAAAGGAGACAAATTAGAGGAAAATGTTAAATTAGAGTGGAAAATAATAAAGATATTCATCGGTGAGTTGTCAGTGTTGATCATCCCCTTTGACTGCAGTTGTATTATCACTGCAATCAGCCCTCTATCGGAGCCTAGTCAAAACACATTATCCACCTGGGATGACATTATCACTGTCTACTTCAATGACATTAGCATGTCAGGTTGACTGAGGGGCGTGCAGCCAATCCAACGCATGGCTGCGTCCAGAGGAGACTCTGACAGCCAATCAGATGTCTCCTCCTCTTAGGCTGATGAGCAGCTACTCAGTCGGTCACTGATCACAGATCAGCTCATCCAGGCCAGTGTGTTTCCTTATACCACTCAGTGTGTATTAAAGGATAGGTACGTCTGTTTTAAACATGCTATCTGTGATCATTTCTTCAGTTCATACTGGCCAACCAGAGATCCACAGGCCCTGTTCTCTGAGATGTTTTTGTCTGAAGTCTTCCCTCTAGTGGAAGCTATAGTTAGCCTAGCTTACTCATGTCTGCAATTCCAACTAGACCAGGGCTATTCAATCAGTTTGGAATGGGGGCCGGTTGAGGAAAATGATCCAAAGCAAGGAGCCGGGAAAAAGATGGCTTGAAATATAAACAATCATGTTAAGAACTTCAGATACAGTAAATACTACAACAACATAGTGGAGTGAATATATTGTGTTTAATTAAATCAAACAACATAGCCCCAAGCCCTATAGATATAAATGGAAAGTTCAGAACTCAGTACATGGGAAGCAGTAACTAATTTAACCATCAACATCATTTAAAGTGCACACAAGATAGACATATGATTTAATTTAAGTGAAATTATTTAATAATTCAACGAAAACAAAATAGTAATTTAGGGCTTTTTATCCTTGTAATTTTAACACAGTCAGGGCTGTGTTTGTCCGACATAAAAAAGGAAGGTTTCCACTGTAGCTAGCATTAGCTGCTGTTCTATCCTGATGGTGACGTGGTGTGACCTCAGCACGCCGTACAGCACACAGCCACAGAGTAAAGGAGGTGCTTAGGTCACAGGAAAGGTCACAACACAGACCCCAGCTGGCCAAAACTGTGGATGAATAAAGAGAGCTTAATACTATAACAATAAGACTGTTAAACACCTGAACTGTTGAAACAACATCCACAATATTCATCTGGCTGCTACTTAAAAATTATTCATCTATTTACCTAATATATCATATTTCAATGACTTGCATATAGACTCTTATTGCACTATTGCACTATTTCACTTTTTTAAACTATTTTCTTCTTGTATTTACTATTTACTATTTACCTGCACTATATTTTTCTGTTTATCTGTGTTTTGTGTTGCTCTGTTGGAGAAGCCTGTGACACAAGATTGTCATCGACATAACTACATTGTAGCTATGTTCGTATGACAAATAAAGAACCTTGAACCTTGAACCTTGAATAATAATCGGTATAAAGGTGCCAACGGTTTACAACGGCCCAAAACATTTCCATGAGGATAAATGGCTGCAGCGTCAGAAACGATGGAAATATAAAAATACAAATGTGCTAAAACACGTGCAAATTAAAAAACATCTTCAACAACTTGACAACACATGCGCGGCGTTTACTTAAAGTGCTGCAAATACAAAACGATGCAAGAAGCTCAAAACACAACAGAAATGGGGACACTAAAAAGTGACGCACACATCTGGGACCGGAGCGCTTGGTGACGTTCAGGATTATAGAGTTGTTGTAGCACGTTTGCACCCGTCGGCCCCCGTACCATAGTGGAGGAACATCAGAGTGGTTCTCCGGCAGAGCAGACTGCGGCATGCTTCTTCTCCTCCTGCCTGCACACATGAAGAGGTCTATGAAACTTTGAGAATGACCTTATCATCTGATCATATAAGCAGTCATGTGATGCTGAGACAATGGATTGTGGGGGGGGGGGGGGGTCTGCCATGTGAGACTGCAACACAGAATGAGGCCAATATGACAACATGGTAACAGATGGAACTATTTTCTGTAAATAATGTAATGTTTTTTCAGTTGCATTCACGAAGCCGAAACACAGTTTGAGCCCCCCTGGGGAGGTCCATCTCACACCTTAAAGCACTCTGCATTACAGGAAATGTATTTCATTTTATTGGTCTAAAAATTATTAGAGTTACTTCTTTCAGGAAAGAGCAGATAATAATGAACTGTCACAAATAAAATCAAGTGTTAAATCACTTGATCACATCAACACAAGTTAGTTATGATGAATTATAGTTGTATCTTATTACTGCTGAATATCCAACAGGATGATGTGGATTTCACTTAAGAGGTGGATTTAAGGAGACAGTATCGAGATGTATTTTAAACTGATATTTTACACATGTCTTGGAGGGAGATAGACACAGTTCGATATTTCTAGTATTTCTTGTTTGGTTATAATACACTAAATACAATGAAATAACAAGAATCCAATGATTAAAGGTAAAGGTGTGTCCCGCTCTGTGAAAATGTCTCATTAGCTGCCCGCTGACTTCCATCTCAACACACTGATGTCTAACTAATGTCAAACTCAGCAGGTGGTGAAATCTGGAAAGATTAACAACATTGTTGTGATCATAATTCATTTTCAGCGTATAATATGAGAGGCTGGCTTCACATATCACAACCATTTAAAGAATTGATTTGTAGATTTGACCTGCTGAACGTTTGATTCTGTTCAGCAGACAGATGATGACACACATTTAGCTCCAATGTGGTCAAATTGGAAGACAATTACCATTTTTTTTTACGGGGGACTACTTTATTGATTTGGTTTAGCTGAAGCTGATTTTAGGAGTTTCAGTGCAGTGCAGTACATTGGAAACCCATCACAATGGTTTTATTAATGATTTTCAGTACATTATTTTATGAACCCAAAGAATTACAAAATATGCCAGTACCCATGAAGATTGTGAGATTTTGGGTCACTACTTACTGCCATCTTGGATCTATAGGAGTCCGTTTGTCTGAAGGCTGATGGTTCTGTCTTCTCCTCCAGGATCTGCTGTATTTCTGCTCTCGATGGGATGAATCACTTTCAGACAGTCTCTTCAGTGAGGTATTCATTTAGTTTCGGGGCACAAAGGAAATGTGGCTGGAATCCAAATCCTTCATTAGTGCGAATGCTGTGCCACAGCATTCCACTATAGTTCTTCAAATCTTTATTAGTGCGAATGCTGTGCCACAGCATTCCACTATAGTTCTTCGAATCAACCAATACTTTGGCTCTCAATAACTTCAGCATACTTTCAGCTACAGAAACCATTCAAATATCAAACTATTCAGCCTGTTCAGCACATGATGTGAAACTTTCAACTTTTTCAAAATATTTCCTACTTTTCAAGATATTCAGCTTTTTAAACTCTTTTTTTAACATGGAAGTCAATGGGAGGAACCTTCAAATCCTCTTTTACCTACACCTTGCGCCAAATGCTACTCCTTCCACATACTTTCAGCTAGAGACTTCATTCCAACTTTAAAATGATCACAAGACATTCAGCTATTCAAATCCTATTCAGACTTTTCATATATTTTACACTTTTTGAGATATTTAACTTAGTTTGGAGCTTGGTAAAGAGGCCTTCTTCAGATGTTAACATTAGTGTGTATTGAGCAGCTCGTTAAGTCTTTGATCTTGCTTGGGGCCACACACCTGAGTGACATAATCTAATCAGAGCAGACACGCCCACAGACAAACTGGTACACGCACACACAAACACTGGAGGTTTGTATTATTTTTTTTCAACAAAAGTTAGAAATGCAAGAGGTTTATCCCTCATTCAGAACAATGGAAAGGCTCTCCTTTCACTGCACATCTTCATGGAAACCTTTGATCTCTGGGCTCACGTACACAGGTGTTTAATAACGTCGTCACCATGGTAACCTTTGATCTCTGGGCTTACCCACACAGGTGTTTGTAAATATTAATTCACTAATACTTACATTTAATATCTAACTCCTTCAGCCTACTTTCAGCTGCAGAAACCATTCAACTATTACATTATTCAGCTACTTCAGGACATTGAGGCTATACATGTTGTTGTTTATACCTTTTTTAAACCTTTTCTTTTAAATATTAAGCTTCTTCACTATTTTCCCTACTCTTCCAGTTTAACATTTCACTTTGAAGTTTCCAACAAAGTCATTGCAATACATTTGAGCTGTAACCATTTTGATTCAAATCATTTCACTTTTCTGCATTTCTCCGCTAAGTTCAGCAACACACTTACTTGGTTTTTGTAGCTAAAAGCAGCTACAGAGACCATTCAACTAATAACATATTCAGCTTTTTCTGCATTTTCAGCTAAATTCAGCAACAAATGTTCACAGTTTACAGCATTCGCACGCATTTTCTGCAGGAAATGCATTTTCTAGTTAGTGCTGCAGCATTCCACTATAGTTCTTCGAATTATTATTCTCCTTATTTCAACCAATATTTTGGCTCTCAATAACTTTAGCATATTTTCAGCTACAGAAACCATTCAAATATCAGAATATTTTTGCCTTTTCAGCACATGATGGGAAACTTTCTACTTTTTCAAAATATTTTATACTTTTTCAAATATTCAGCTTTTTAAACTCCTATTTTAACATGTAACTCAATGGGAGGAACCTTCAAATCCTCTTTTGCCTACACCATGCGCCAAATGCTACTCCTTCCACATACTCTCAGCTAGAGACTTCATTCCAACTTTAAAATGATCACAAGACATTCAGCTATTAAAATCCTATTCAGATTTCTGATATCTTTTACACTTTTTGAGATATTTAACTTAGTTTGGAGCTTGGTAAAGAGGCTTTCCTCAGATTTTAACATTAGTGTGTATTGCGCAGCTCGTTAAGGCTTAGAGTGCGTGATGTCACAGCGGAGTGGAGGAGAGCTTGAAATGTGCGGGTTAAAACTGCCATAATTCCCAAACCCTACATTCCTTGGACATCATTGTTTGTGAAAAACGTAGGAAAACCTCTCCTACGTTGAAAAACAAATATAAATTAAGAAAAGTAATGAAACAAAATGCCTCCTGAGGGCATGAAGTGACAAAAACGTTCAACATGTCTCCATTAAGGCCCATTGTAAATCAAGTCTGATCTGTCCTCAGAGCAGCAGCTGCACACCTTTAGTAAATCTGCGAAAAACGCCAAATTATGGACCCGAAAGTACACAAAAAGCAGATTCCGATGCTCCTCACGGTCCTGACATCCTCCACGCGTTGACATTTTACCGAAAGCAGCTACCGTTTTTAAACTATAGTTAGAAATGTAAGAGGTTTATTTCTCCTTCAGAACAATGGAAAGGCTCTCCTTTCACAGCACATCTCCATGGAAACCTTTGATCTCTGGGCTCACGTACAGGTGTCATTTTCATAACGTCGTCACCTCAAACACAAAAAAACAGACTGGAGTTTAAAGACTGTCTCAGCCTATTATTTTCTGTCTGATGGAGACTTCATACTGACTTCAACATGTTCCACATATGTTTGGTTTTAGTTCAAAAGTTTGCAGTTAAAATATTCTGCTGCTTTTCAAAGCCTTTTTACTTTCTTTTCTCTTCTTAATACACATTCATTCACTACTACTTACATTTAATATTTAACTCCTTCAACCTACTTTCAGCTGCAGAAACTATTCAACTATTAATTTTATTCAGCTATTTCAGGACATTGAGGCTATACATGTTGTTGTTTATACCTTTTTTAAACCTTTTCTTTTAAATATTAAGCTTCTTCACTATTTTTCCTACTCTTCCAGTTTAACATTTCACTTTCAAGTTTTCAACAAAGTCATTGCAATGCATTTGAGCTGTAACAATTTGATTCAAATCATTTCACTTTTCTGCATTTCTCCGCTAAGTTCAGCAACACACTTACTTGGTTTCTGTAGCTAAAAGCAGCTACCATTCAGCTAATAACATATTCAGCTTTTTCTGCATTTTCAGCTAAATTCAGCAACAAATGTACACAGTTTACAGCATTCGCACGCATTTTCTGCAGGAAATGCATTTTCTAGTTTACGCATACAGTACTATACACAATGTAACAATATGAAGACATTATTTTCTCGTAAGGATCCATGTGTCTCTCTGATAATTCCTAATGCAGGTTATTGTGTAACAGCTGACCCCAGGCTCTACTTTGGCAGCAACGTCATGGTGGCTTCCCCAGACAGCTTTAAGAAAACATTTCTGCTGATGCCAGCAGGGTGGAGCTCAGACTTTTCACAGAATAGTGAGGCGACCCTCACCTGCCCCATGTCCCCCTGACACATCACCCTTACCCTCAGCCTCCACAGCCTCCATGACCGGGTCCACCTCCGGAAACACATGCTGAGTGTCTTTGTGAGTGTCACTGAAGGTTGTTAATAAAGCTAGATATATTTGAATTTGAGAGAGAGAGAAAGAGTGAGAGGGATAGTGTGTGTGTGTGTGTGTGTGTGTGTGTGTGTGTGTGTGTGTGTGTGTGTGTGTGTGTGTGTGTGTGTGTGTGTGTGTGTGTGTGTGTGTGTGTGTGTGTGTGTGTGTGTGTGTGTGTGTGTGTGTGTGTGTGTGTGTGTGACGGAACAATAAGAGGGAGCGTGGCCATGGCTGCCTGAGGACAGTGAATATCTGGAGGGAGCATGATACTGGTGCTTTAGGTAATAGTCTTAGCCCTGATATGCTTTTCCAGTTAATAGTCTAATCCAGTCCCATGCTTGCTCGCGCCAGGTTATAGCCCTATCCCTGCCACAGCCTATTCACAGAGATAATAAACGAGCACGGTGAGGGGCTGTATATCCCTCCTCTGCCTGATAAGCCCCCGGCAGGGAAATGAAATTCTGCTTTTCCTGAAACATTATGATTTATGGATTGTGAGCGCAGCACTGGTGGCCTCCAGTCCACCAGCACGCATATCTGTGTGTGTGTGTGTGTCCGTGTGGAAATACTGTGCGCTTGTTTACGTGCAAGCAGTGCATGCATGTGTGTGTGCTCACAGAATGCAGCATGTCCATTGTGTGTGTGTTTGTGTGTGTAATGTGAGGCGGTGTGAGCAGTTAGTTAATTTAATCCTGGCCTGTTCATGCTATCTGACGGTGATTGTAATTCCTTCTTCCACTGAATCACAATAATAAATCCACTTTATAGTTTACTAAATTGAATCAATTCAATAAACACACACATTCATTGGAAGGTCAGATATCTAATCTCATTACAACACACAGCTACCACCTGTACTACTGCTACATCAATAATAGTCATAATAACAACAATTATAATAAAAACTAAGGAATTAAATGAGGATTTAATCACAAATCTGAAATTGTCACACTTATTTGTTGACACGAATAACTGTACTTCTATTATATTACTAAATATAACATTACATTTAATTTAGCTGACACTTTTCAAACGCAGCATACAAATGCAGTACAGCAAACTATTTGAATTTTTTATTTTATTTTATTTGAATTTCCGGGAAAAGCTGGAATATGAATTCAGAAAGTGAAAGTGTTGGTATACATTTCATGGGCTGTCCTGGTCCATTTTTATTTGATCTTTATTGTAAATACTGGAAGCAATTCATTAAAACACATCTTCTTTGTAGCATGCAGCTTGTTTCCACATTACCACTCTAAGATCAGGAACACACTAAAGTTGGAGGGGCAAATTCCTAGCTCGGGGAATGGGACCATCGGAGGAGCATGCGAGCGTTCGTGGCTGTTGGTGAAGGCAAAGCTTTTGTATCTGATGTCGAGACAGTTGAAGGGATGTCCCAGAGACGTAGCATGCCACTTCCATGATGTTGGGGAATCATGAGAGAAAGATGGTTAGGGTTGGTGTTTTAGAGCCCTTGTATAATTCCCTTGTGTGGCAAACTCCAAACACACTGGATCCTACACTTTCCATAATGCAACTCAATAGTGTCTTTCATAAGACACTTCTGCTCACTTTTTTTTTTAAAGACATCCAAACATCCAATCATCCAGTCTGTGAATCTACACAATTATTCAGTCGTGGATTACATTTATATTAATTATTCCATTCATCTGACTGACAAAAACTATTTTGAAACTATTTGACTATTTACCAAGGTCTTCATTTCAATCAATTTATTTCAAAACACTTCATTTAAGGGTTGACTAATCGATTAAAATTGAATAAATGTAGAACATCTTCAATGGAAAACCCCTGGAAACTGAGAATGTTTTTGTAGAAAAATAGATATTACATTTACACAGTTTCTCCTTAAATGTTTGCAAGCTAACTGATGATAGAGGATTAAAAGAGACAAACAGTTTGTAACAGGAATCCGTTTTGCTGCTGGCTGCCTCTTGATGTGAACGCCAGAGGAAACCTGTGAGAGCCAATGAAACGCAGAGAAGTGAGTTTAATAACAGACCAGACTCTCACTCTGTCTTAACCCACTGAGTTAAAGTGATAGCTAACCCTATTGTTACACACTGAACACGGAACTGAATAACTTCCCCGATACACACACACACATGACCCATACACACACACACACACACACACACACACACCACACACACACACACAGACCACAGACCCCACACAGCACAAAAAATAACACAACACACACACCACACAAACACACACACACACACACCACACACACACAGCACCACCACCCACCACCACACATCGATCACACACACACACACACCCACACCCCCACATTTACGCCCCACCAAAAGTGCCTATTGGGGCTAACAAAATCCACCACTGACCAAAATAGAACACGAAAGACCCCTTTAAAATCATCGAATCCATAGGATTTATTATAAACAACACATCAAAATGTTTCTCCTAGGATGAGAGGCAGAAACACAGCAGTCCCCACACCAGAGGCCTCCCCCTTCTTCTTCTTCTTCTTCTTCTTCTTCTTCTTCTTCTTCTTCTTCTTCTTCTTCTTCTTCTTCTTCTTCTTCTTCTTTCTTTAATGGCGAATCGCTTCCACTTGGAGCATATATCGCCACCTACTGTTGATTTATTAAATGTTCATATCAAACCCTTGTCCTCAGACCAGTGTTTTTGAGGAACTTGAAGATCAGCTTGTTAACTTCATTTCTTGATTTACTTTCATATATTGACTTGAAATCCATGTCCTTGATGTTATGTTGTTCCAGTGCAGTTTTCAGAATGAGTCTTTGTCTGTTATATTCCGGGCAGCTAAAAAATACATGATGTATTGTCTCTGATTGTTGGCAACCATCACAATTGCCATTTGGATGTTTTCCAATCAGATGCAGTACCTCCCCCTTCTGCTGCTGCACTGGAGCTTTTAAGCACTTCCTTCCCCAGGTGCACCTCGTCTGAACCTCGTTACAGCAATGCAGCACACCTGGGTAGAGGAACCAAAGGGAAAAAGAAACAGGGAATACATACAGCCGTAACACACACACACCCACACACACACACACACACACACACACACACACACACACACACACACACACACACACACACACACACACACACACACACAGATCAGTTATAGTAGCAGCAGATCCATTAGACCTCAGCCGTATTTTTACACATTTTCAGCTTTTCATATCGGATTAGGGTGATGTGTGTCTGTGAGGGTGTGTGAGTGTGTGTAAAGCGGTATAGTAGTGAGGCAGCGCCACTCAATTGACCCCCGGGTCGAACCACTTGACCTCTGACCTCCCTGAGGCTCGCCCTCTCTCACATGCACCCACACAGAGAGAGAGAGAGAGACAGACAGGCAGAGAGATAATAAATACATTTTGTTTTCACACAAAAACTACAGTTATGATTTATTACCACTTTCATTTCTAGTTATACGGATTTATATATAGTGATGTCATTATGTTCCCAGATTACAGACCTTTTTTGTATTAATTAAAACAACCTGGAAGTGACATTCTAAATTTAAAAACACTTTGTAATTCAATAATTATAGTAATGTGTTATATTTAAATCAATATATTTGAGTTTGACGGTTAGGCCTAAAGTTTTAAAGTTCTTTCGTCACAAAATTGAGATATCTTATTTAGTAGTGCTTTGAGTTTGAGATTTATGTTATTTTAATGAAGATCGGAAGGTTGTGAGTTCAAATCTCGCCTGGAACACCACCACTAGTGTGCCCTTGAGTAAGGCACTTAGCCCTTAGTTACTCCAGGGAGAATGTCCCTGTAATTGGATTGTCCCTGTAATTGGATTTTTGTGACAGTGAAAAGTATTAGAATAAGCAGTGAAGTTAAAGTCTGTTGAATATTCCAACAGGGAGCCATGATGCCTGCAGTGAAGGATCCTGGGAGTAGAGCGGTAAGTGAGAACTGTACCAATCTGACATTACCCTGACGGAGCGTCCACACAGCAGCGTTAAAAAAATCTTGGAGGTGGGCGTATCTGAAGCTTGGGGATTTTTTGCGAGCAAGGCACCAACAACCAATCACATGAATCTCCCGCCCCCGACATACGAAGCAAAAAATCCCGAAGTAAACTGGATATAAACTCCCCAAACAGGCGAAAACCTACCACTGTCTCTGCCACCTCCCTCCATGCCTGGCTCCTCCGGTTTATATCCCGGTAGGTAAATAGGGACTGGTCATAAAGCACCGGGTGATTCCCTACCGCTAATTTCTCCTCCATGTTTTGGAATATGAGGAAATGACCTGCGGTATGTCTCTCCCAGCATACACGCGGTTTGATTGGCTAGCGCTTGAACTGTCAGATTTGCATAAACGGGATTTGATTGGCTGACGCTTCCACCTCAGCTTCAAAAGTTGAACATTGCTCAACTTTGAATCCTGAAAATCCTGAAAATCTCCGCTCGCCTGCCCACAATGCAGTTCGGCGAAAAGTGAGGCAAAGTGACGTCACCCCATTCAAAGTGAATGGGCAGAAGCGTTACAAGATTTTTTAACGCTGCTGTGTGGACGCTCCGTGACACATGGCAACCCAGTCTCACGGCATTTCGTGTTATAGTCACGACATTTAATCTATTGATTCATGTTCACCAACACGATTTACCCCTTTTTTTCGTGCCTGCAACACGTCTTTTTGTCTGGTCGGGTCTTGGTAGACCGGAAGCTGCGTGGTTCATAAAAACATTGTCTTACTCAATATCAAGCAACGATTATTGTTTTTAATTTTAAATCGTATAATGTCTGACTTGTTTTGCCGTCCGTGAGGAAAAGAAATGGCTCAGAGCCTCAGAATACTGAAATCTGTATTTAAAAAAAAAAAATGTCCTTCTAATTTGTTATTCTTTTCTAAATAACACACTGTTATTTACTCAACAATAACACACAATTATTCTTGTTTTTATTTATTTGTTTAATTCTATAATCTCTGGCTTTTTTGGCGTCCGTCAGGAACTGAATTTCAAAATAAAATAACCGGAAACAGATACACACCCACTGAACTGATTACCCAAGATCCTCAGCTTATGGTTTAAGCTCGGTGATTGGATGTTTTAGCCGCAATGCACGTTGGGATATGGTGTTTATGCGATATGAAATCCGAAAAACATTTAAAAAAAATATATATATACTTTATTCAGAGTGTGCTTGCTTTTCTCTTTGGAAGTCATCACATAACGGCATTGTAATACACAGTTTGGCTGCATTCAATATTACACATCTGCCGTAGTTCTCTATTTATAGAGCCCTGATGAGAAGACTTCTAGACAAACTGGAAGAACTGCCACCGAAACTGAATATGTGACAACAATTAAACAACATCTTCAATTTCTCTTCACACAATACGTCTCCTTGCAGTATCAATACTAATTCGGCTGACTTTTATATTTGATACAATTGGTAGATAGGTTATATTTACCCCATAACGGTGCACAGCTGATAGAAAAGGACTTGTAGTTTTTAAAGATATTACTGATTTTCTTTGAATATAAGAATGTAAATACTGAGTTGAAAGAATAGTCAGGGGATGTGGGTGATGGGAGACACATCTATGGATTCAGAATTTCAATAGCTTACATTACATTACATGACGGATATACATTTCTGTCTGTGATGTTTTACAAATCAGATATTAATGTGTAGAAGTAAAACATGTGAAATAGTATAGCAATATCCTGTACAATTATGTGAAAACATGAATAAAACTACACATCTTCAGATGTTATATATAAGTGTCCTACACTAATAATACAAAGTTATTCTTAGTATGCTGTGTATGTGTGCACCGCCTAGTGGTTAAAGCACGTTATTGAAATATTTTTTTAATATGTTATATTTGATGAAAAAAATATTAAGAGTACATACTTACATACTATCTAGGGGGAAAGTAGAAGGTCAATGATAGAAATATAGAATATAACAATGTACAGTATGTAGATAGAATAAGAAATGTGCAGAATATGACAGTTTAATGGTGGAGGTACACAGATATCGATAGATGTCTTGTAATGCACTGTTGTGGAACCTGTGACCCAAGTTTTTCATTCATTGCATAACTACACCTAGTTGTGTATAATATGATATGTCAATGAACCTTAGAAAATCTTGAAATCTTGAAAGGGATGTGCAAAATAGCCATTATATACAGTCTTTAATGAACTATTAGTAGAGAATAACGAGTAATGAATATACTTTATAGGGATCTGCAGATAAATGTTTAGTCTTCTCAAGCAGCAACTATCAAATATCTCTCCTGATTGTTGGCACTTGACAATCACCTTCCCTGAATTTTACTCAGGTGTAACTAAAGTCTGATTTAAGGGTTGTTTATATTTCACATCATTAATCAGAATCTGCAAAGTAACTAAAATAAATGTAGTGGAGTAAAAATACCAGGTTAACCTCTGAATTGTAGTGGAGTAGAATTACAAAGTAACAATGAGCTGGCATGTGGGTATATATTAATGCTGCCCATTATGGACACAAGCGATTTACACCCATTTATTAATTATATGTTTTAAATTTGATAACACCAATGTGTTTAATACTGGCAACTTCTAATTGTGGGAAAAACGAAAACGTTCCCAGTAGAGACGTCCCATCGAACATTTTGCGAAACACAATAGCCAGCATGTGTAGTTCTGGGGGGGGGGGGGGGGGGGGGGGGGGGTTCCATTTCAAAGAGCTGTTTGACGCTCGGCGTAACCTTTGCCCAATGCCACTCCAACATCCAATCCCAGAGCTTGAAGATTAATCACTGGGAATGTAGTCCCAAACGATAGTTGAGGATTATGGGTAGTGTACTGTCTTCGGCCATCCTAAACTCCGAAATGTTTTTCGGATTTCATATCGCATAAACACCATATCCCAACGTGCATTGCGGCTAAAACATCCAATCACTGAGCTTAAACCATAGCTGAGGATCTTGGGTAATCAGTTCAGTGGGTGTGTATCATGGATGTATAATAAGAACTGCATACAGCGTGGGAGGCAGGGTCTCGTTCTTTCCTATGAGAGCTGCTCATTGGCGCAGGAAGACAAAATGGCCCAACTTTTGAGAGAGCGAAACGTCACAGATTACCCGTCATGCCTGGCTGTCAGAGCAGAAGAACCCGTATGTGCGCTCACAGAGCATGCGCCCCTTAAGCCCCGCCCCCCGAGCTCCCACTCTCGGCTCAGTAGAATGAATGGAGAGAGAAAATAAATCTAGATTCAGTTTTTAGTGCATTTTACAACTTTAAGGACCGAATGATTCTAATAAGGGCTATAAAATAGTTCATACTGGGTAGTTTATTTAGTTACAAAAAAATGATGTTAGTCAATGGGAAAAAGTTGTTTTGGGCCGGGTGACGTCACGGACTGATACGGAAATTGCAGTACCGCCGTTTGGACACAACGAATATTGGCACAGAGTCCGGCGCACTTCCTGGGGCCTTGGTGTGTATCGCAATGATGCTCGAAATGTCCCTTATAGGCCTACGTCTGTTTCCGGTTATTTTATTTTGAAATTCAGTTCCTGACGGGCGCCAAAAAAGTCAGAGATTATAGAATTAAACAAATAAATAAAAACAAGGATAATTGTGTGTTATTGTTGAGTAAATAACAGTGTGTTATTTAGAAAAGAATAACAAATTAGAATGAAAAAAAGATTTAAAAAATACATATTTCAGTATTCTGAGGCTCTGAGCCATTTATTTTCCTCACGGACGGCAAAAAAAGTCAGACATTATACAATTTAAAATAAAAACAATAATCGTTGATATTGAGTAAGAACATGTTTTTATGAACCACACAGCTTCTGGTCTTCCAAGACCTGACCGGACAAAAAGAGGTGGTGCAGGCACGAAACACACTACCAATATAAATACATTGCTTTTAAAATCGTTCTATGTGACACCAAAAAAAGGGGGAAATCGTGTTGGTGAACACGAATCAATAGATTAATTTCGTGACTATAACAGGAAATGCCGTGAGACTGGGTTACACATCGACAATAATACACTTTGACCTTACACTAGTTTACATGCTCTTTTCCAGTCTTTATTTCATTGACTTTATTTCAGACTATTCTGTTCTATTTGCTGCTTGATGATCTTCTAAAGCTGTTCTAAATCCAGGGACAGTTCTCCCTGTTCCTCTGACTCCACTCTGAGGGACCACAGTGTTCTGATACATACATCTCAGGGGCCTCACCATGAAGGATACATGCAGATAACAATAACACCAATGACACAGCCTGACGCTGGATGCCATCTTCCTCCCCTTGTTCGGCATTGTGCCTTTATTTGATGGAAAATCTGCAGTTTATCAGTAATTAAAATATAGAATGGTAAGATGGAGAGAAATATTCAAGTGTGGTCTAAAATCTTTTTCTATATATTTGTAAATATATCTTTTCTGCTGCTTCTAAACACACAGCAGAGACCTCCGTGCTAAAGCCTGACACCAATAGACAGCTATCTATTATATGCCTTTGAATTCCCCCCAAAGCAAGACACTTCGAAAGTCAGTACATTTGTGCACAAAGAGAAACAACTGTATTAATGTTCTGTGTTGTCAGGGTTAGTCACAGACTCCATCGTTGTAATTAGCTGTGACTTCTGCAAAAGTATCATTCTTTAAACCTTGCCCGTTTCCTCCAACTAAACCTCATCTCTTTTAGAGTAGATTCTGTCATATTCAGAAATGTCGGGCACCTATTTCCAATAATGAAGTATCATCTATATGACTTTGCTTCTCTGATAGTGACAGAGGCTATTCAGGAGTTTCTTTTCCAAATGATTTCGTAACGAGGATAATCAGCAATCATTTTAGAATGTATTTAGAATCCAGAGATACACATTTACTCCTGATACCGTTACCTGATCCTGATACATGTCTTTAAAAGCCCCATGCAGAATGGAGAGCAGACATGGAGGTTTGGAGATGATCCTGTACATATGTGGAGATGATCCTGTACATATGTGGAGATGATCCTGTACATATGTGGAGATGATCCTGCTGAGCATGTATCATAAACGTATGCTTGCCAGAGAGCTTATATTCAACAGTATTTCCAAAATCAATCGGGAAATGCTGTTGCTTTTTGTATAGGGAGCCCTCACAGTGCCAACTTCCTGGTCGGCCTACAAAGATACATCCTCATCCCACCCCTGTCCTTAAGACCCCACGTGACAGGAACACTGAAGAGGGTCTCACTGTGACCTTACCGTTAGTGATGATGTGAAGGAATCCGTTTCATGTCAAGTATGGACACATTACTGAATCATGACTATTCGATTGTTCAAGAGAATTCCCACTTAAAATTAGTTTTAGTTTTTG